>NC_057718.1:40143387-40166784 GCF_004010195.1 Chiloscyllium plagiosum | reverse complement strand
CTTGTTGGGCCGAAGGGCCTGTTTCCACACTGTAAGTAATCTAATCTAATCTAATCTAATTTATAAAGCCTTGAATTCCATAGCTTGAATTTACTAACTGCTTTCCCAACCTGCTCTGCCACACTCAATGATTTGTCTGGAAATGTGTTGCTGGAAAAGCGCAGCCCTGAAGAAGGGCTTATGCCCGAAACGTCGATTCTCCTGTTCCCTGGATGCTGCCTGACCTGCTGCGCTTTTCCAGCAACACATTTCCAGCTCTGATCTCCAGCATCTGCAGACCTCACTTTCTCCTCAATGATTTGTCTACATATGTTCTGTTCTATTCCATTGCTCCTGCATACCCCCCATAGAGTTGTATCCCTTGTTTTGCATTGCCCTTCCTCATCCTTCCTCCAAAAATGTATCACTTCACACTTTTTCTGCTTTAAACTGTATTTTCCATGTGTCTACCTTTTCCTCCTGGCTGATTGTGTCCTTTTGAAGTCTAATCTCTGCCTTCTCACAGTTCCCAATACTTCAAGGTTTTGTACTTTCCACACAGTTTGAAAATGAGCCCTGCACACTCAATTCGAGGTTGTCTTATGAGGAACATTTAAGAATGTTGGGCCTGTACATAATTCAATTTTAGAAAAATGAAAGGTGATCTTATTGCAAGTGGGAAGATTCTCTGAAAGCTTAACATGGTAGAGGGTGAAGAGAATACTTTCCTTTCCTTCATGGGTACTGGAACCACAATGCTGTTCAGAATAAGCGTTGTCTCATTTAAGGTAGAAACATGGAGGAATTTCTTCTCTGAGCAATAATAATGTTTGGAATTCTCTGCAAAGGAGAGAGGCTGGTTCATTGAATAGATTCAGGCTGAGTTATACAGGTTATTTATCTACAAAGGAGTCCAAGCTTATTTGGGGCAGGCATGGAATTGGTGTTAAAGCTGTATTGAGATTAGCCTATACTGCTCCTAGTTTTTATATTTTTATGTTTTGTCCTTTGCCATAGTACCATAAGGTTCAGGTTGAGTATGATTATAATCTCTGATGTGTTCCCCTGCTGAGATTGGATCCACATGACCCACCTCATTTCCCAGAAACAGGTCCAGCAACCCTTCCTTCTGCACTGATTTGAAATGTACTGTTTGAGTCAATTCTCCTGAGCAC
The DNA here is from genome assembly GCF_004010195.1 of Chiloscyllium plagiosum. Lineage (NCBI taxonomy): Eukaryota > Metazoa > Chordata > Chondrichthyes > Orectolobiformes > Hemiscylliidae > Chiloscyllium > Chiloscyllium plagiosum. The sequence continues at coordinate 40,165,630 of NC_057718.1, read as the reverse complement.
ACTTCAAAAGTTCTTCCCTTTCTCTGCTCTGACATTGTTACTATCCCTGTCTACATTAGAATAATTCAAGCCTCTAATAAAAATTGCTTTATAGTTTTATGCCCTCTGTAATTTCTTGTAAATTTGTTCCTCCATATCTTTCCAACTTAGTGGTGATGTATAGAATACACCCAGTATTATGATGGTAACTATTATTTCTTAGCTGTGGTCTGAATACTTTTTGTTCTTGACTTCTCTAAGACACCCTATCACTCCTGTCTTAGTTCCTTATCTATTTTTCCTTGTATCCAGGAATACTTAGAACCCAATCCTGCATCTTTTAAAATCAGATCTCTGTTATTTCCATACCATCATATTTCCACTTGATTATCTGTACCTGCAGCTGAGCAACCATTTACCACACACCATGCATTCACTTATATACACAACAAATCTAATTTGCATTTTATTCCATTTTCTTCTACTCTGACGCCACTTGATATCTTTGTAATATTTACTCTAATACTGTCTCTCTCAAATTTTTATGTACCTTATTTTTCCTTTCTAATGTTACCTCCTCGTGGTGTCCATACCCCTGAATTGAATTGAATTTATTGTCACGTGTACCGAGGCACAGTGAAAAGCTTTGTCTTGCGAGCAATACAGGCAGATCACAGAGTTAAGTGGCATCGATAAGTAAATAATAGGTAAACAGTGGCAAAAACAAAAACAGGCAAATATTAAGAGTTTGAGACTCCATTCAGTATTCTAACAACTGTAGGATAGAAACTGTTCCAAACCTGTGTGTGTGTGTCTCTCTCTCTCTCTCTCTTCAGGCGACTGTACCTTCTCCCCAATGGTAGAGGTTGTAGAAAAACATCCGAGGGTGGGATGGATCTTTGAGAATGCTGGTGGCTTTTTCTTGACAGCGGGCCTGGTAGATGGATTCTATAGATGGGAAGTTGGCCTTTGTGATTGTCCGGACCGAGTTCACCACTTTCTGTAACCGTCGCCAATCTTGAATGGTACAGTTGCCATACCAGGTAGTGATACATCCAGACAGGATGCTCCAAATGGCACACCTATAAAAGTTGGCAAGGATATTTGCCATCATGCCAAATTTCCTCAGCTGCCTGAGGAAGAAAAGGTATTGTTGGGCCATTGTAACCAGTGCGTCCACATGAAGAGTCCAAGGAAGCTTGTTGTGGATGACCACTCCTCGGAGCTTGACACTCTCCACTCATTCCACCTCTGTGCTGTTAAAAGTGTAGGGGGGTGCATGTGTAACATCCCGCCAAAAGTCAATAATGAGTTCCTTGGTTTTGCTGGCATTGAGAGCTAGGTTGTTCTCAGTGCACAATTTTTCCAGGTCTTCCACCTCCCGTCTGACGCCATCTGAGATTCGACCGACAATGGTGGTGTCATTGGTGAACTTGTAAATGGCATTAGTCTGGTATTTGGCAACGCAGTCATGGGTATACAGTGAGTACAGTAGGGGGTTGAGTGCTGGTGATGATGAAATATTGTCCCCAGTCTTCACTGATTGTGAACTGTGGGTCAGGAAACTGAGGATCCAGTTACAGAAAATGGGGCTTAGTTTGAGATCACCAAGTTGAGTAATCAGTGTCGAGGGGATAATAGTGTTAAAGACTGAACTGTAGTCAATGAGTAGGATTCTTATGTAGCTGAATTTGGCTGCAATCTATTTTCTGATGATTTGGATTGACATTACAAAGAGGAGTGCCTTGTTATCAAGATGTTCTAAGGAGGAGTAAAGAGCAAGTGATATGGCATCTGACATGGATCTGTTGGTTCGATAGGCATATTGGAGTGAGTCAAGAGTAATGGGGAGGCTGGAGTTAATTAATGCCATGATCAGCCTTTCAAAGCACTTCATGACCACCGAATTTAGGGCCACTGGGCAGTAGTCATTGAAACATGCTGCATGAGCCTTCTTAGGCTGCTATATTGATTCACACTTTAGGAGGACAATGTTATAAATTCACCTGATCAGAATCCTTGCCCATCTGGAATGCATGACCTGAATTTGGCTGCAATCTATTTTCTGATGATTTGGATTGACATTACAAAGAGGAGTGCCTTGTTATAAGTCGAAGAAGATGTGGTTTATGTGGATTTTAATAAGGCTTTTGACAGCATCCGTCATGACAGATTGGTCAGGAAAGTTAAGAGCTTGAGACGCAAGGCAAAGTGGCACATTGAATCCAAAATTGGCCAAGAGGCAATGGAGGGTGAACGCAGACGGAATGTTTCTGTGAGTGAAAATCTATTTCCAGTGAGGTTCTGCAGGTCTTGGTATTGTGACCCTTCTTGTTGTGGGTTATAATTAAGTATATGGACTTAAATTCAGGCCATTTGATCAAGAAGTTTGCAGATGTCGCAAAAATTAGTTGGGAGGTGAATAGTAAGGAGGATAACTATAAACTGCAGGAGGATCTCAGTGGATTGATCAGGTGTTCTTATTAAAATTTTAAAATTAGAGGCAATTCAATATTCTCACATATCAGTGGCATGAATAGTGTGTTATATGATCATCAAAATCCAGCTCAGCAAGCAAACTTAGATCCAGAACCTTAAACCTGAGCTACAAATCTTCTCAAAACTTGCAAACATTATAATGTCCGAAGATTGCACAATGTTCAGCAGCATTCTGACTCCTCAGATTCTAAGGAGTCCACGTCCAAATGCATCAAGCCCTGAACAATATCCAGTCTTGGGCTGAAAAATGTCACGTAACATTCATGCCATATAAATGCCAGGTAGTGACCATCTCCAGCAAGATATAAATCTAACCACTGCACCTTGACATTTAATGGCATTATCATTCCTGTATCCCCCACTATCAACATCCTGGGGATTACCATTGACTAGAAACTGAATTGGACTTGTAATACAAGTAAAGTGACTATAAGAAACATTTAGAGGCTATGAAAACTGCATGATGTTGGGGGAGTTCAAAACTAGAAAGCATATTTTTAGAGCAAGAGGAAAAAGACATAAGGGACAACCTTTTTACACAGAGTGGTTTGTGTGGGGAATGAACTCGTGGAGAAAGTAGTGGATGCAGGTACAGTTACATGTTTAAAAGATGTTTGAATAAGTTAATGAATAGGACATGTTTGGAGAGATATGGGCCAAGTGCAGGCAGGTGGGACTAGTTTAGTTTGGGTACATGGTCGGCGTGGACTGGTTGGACCGAAGGATCTGTTCCCGGGCTGTATGACTGTACAACCTCTAGATTCCCTAAAACCTGCCCACCATCTGTGAGGCGCATGAGGAGTGTTGTGGCATACTTTTTATTTGCCTGATGAGTTCATCTCCCAACAACACTGAAGTTTGACACCATTCAAGACAAAGCATCCCATTTGATTCATACCATATCCACAAACATCTATTCCCAATGCTCAGTAGCTATAATGTGCACTAGCGACAAAATGCATTGCAAAAATTCAGCAAAAATCCTTTAAAAATAGTCTTACAAACCCACAACCACTTCCATCTAGAAGGACAAGGGCAGTAGATACATGGAAATACCACCATCTGCAAATTCCCCTCCAAGTCCCTCGCCATCCTGGCTTGGAAATATATCATCGCCGTTCCTTCACTGTCACTGGGTCAAAATCATGGAATTCCCTTCCTAGTAGCATTGTGGTTTTATCTACAACACGTGGGCTTCAGCTCTTCAAGAAGGCAGCTCACCAGCTCCAGCACAAGTGCGTCTGGGGTTGTGCTATAAATGCTGATCCAGCCAGGGACACTCATGAAACCCTGCCCAATAGCACAAGCAAATCATTAAGAAGTGGAATGAAAATTGTGATTTAACAAAAATGCTTGTCTAAATTATTTGTTTTAAGAGTACTTCTAAAAGTTTAAATGCACATGTTTACAAATATACTCCCTTCAAAACAATTTAACCTAAGTTTCTGGTATGAAGCATTTGCATGGAAAATCCTGCCTTTAAACTGTATAAAACTGTGGAGTAGTAAAGCATCTTTTAGTGGAGGACAGATTTTCGTTAGTAAGCTTTGAATATTTTATCCTCAGAAAACTGGTGGTCCATGGATTTACTCTCAATGAAAGTGGTGAAAAAATGTCCAAATCCATTGGAAATGTGGTAGATCCAGATGTTATTGTTAATGGAGGACTGGTAAGTCTTTACAGTATTTTGTTTTACTTCTCACAACAAAAAAATACTAGTTTAATATAAAATTAGTTTTTCAGAACGAAGTAAGTTATCAACAGTTATGAACTTAAAAAGTGATCAAAAACACTTTGTCAAGGTACTGCATTTTCAAAGAATGCTACAGTGAAAGTAGGGTTTGAAAAAAAGAAAATTCATAACATTCAAGGCTATGGGCCTAATGTGGGAAAAGAGAACTAGCGTAGCTAGCCGTGTATTTTTGGGAGTACAGAACACAGTAGACCAAAAGGCCTCTTCTGTACTATATGATGCTGTGATTGCATCTATGAAGGTTTCTTGCCATAAGTAATTCTTTCATAAAGGTGGTTAGGATATCAGCAGTTAAATGAATGAAGTGGCTCATTGTGATGTCCTTGTGTAAAACGATGAGGATATTAAACCTTTTAAACCTGCTCTGTCATTTAATGAGATCATAGTTATCTATGACTTCCATGTGTATTCCAGATATATGCCTTAGATCCCTTAATATCTTTGGTTAACAAAATCTACCCATCACAAAATTAACAATTGATAGAGCACCATTTTCTTTTGTGGAAGAGACCTTTAAACATTTGCAGTCCTTTGTGTGTAGACATATTTCCTTACTTCACTGCTGAAAAGTCGAGCTCTAATTTTTAAATGATTCGCAAGTCCTAGAATCCCTAAGCAGCCTAAGTCGTTTGCTTGTGTCTATCTGAGCTGTTCCCCTTAACACAGGTACCCCCCAATTTTTCGAATGTTTGCTTTACGCAGTTTTGCTTTTATTAAAGAGCTACATTAGTACCTTGCGCATATTCGGAGAGGATTTTCGCTTTTATGAGAAACGACGATACTTTCTCCCACATGCACTTTCACTTTACGCCATTTTCAGTTTACGAAAGGTTTCCTGAGAATGCTCTATTTTCAGAAAGCAGGGGCTACCTGCATCTTGAAAACATTGTCAGGTTTTCTTTTAATCTGTTAAATTTCAGGGAATGAGGCGGCACAGTGGCTCAGTGGTTAGCACTGCTGCCTCACAGCACCAAAGACCTGGTCTCGATTCCCACCTCGGGCAACTGTCTGTGTGGAGTTTGCACATTCTCCCTCTGTCTGCGTGAGTTTCCTCCTGGTGTCCGGTTTCCCCCCACAATCCAAAGATGTGCAGGTCAGATGAATTGGCCATGCTAAATTGCCCATAGTGTTAGGTGCATTAGTCAGGGCTAAATATAGGGGAGGGGAATGGGTCTGGGTGGGTTACTCTTTGGAGGGTCAGTGTACACTTGGTGGGCCAAAGGGCCTGTTTCCATTCTGAAAGGAATCTAATCTAAAAACCCCACTTAGTGGAACAAAAACAGGAATTGCTGGAGAAGCTCAGCAGGTCTGGCATCATCTGTGGAGAGAAAGCAGAATTAATATTTCGAGTACAGTGACCCTTCTGCAGAACTGGTGAATATTCTTTTCTTATAACCATCTCTTATGAAGAGTTTCATATTTGTTTCTGCAAGTCCATACAAATCATGCCCATGGTCATTCTACTGTACCTACTGCAGTCACTTCTTCTTGAACAAATTCAGATTTTTATAGCCTTTACCATTGCCACTTCATATGTGGGTTTTGCAAACATGTTTACAAACATGTTTACTGGTGCTGAGTTTGTATTGTGTCAGGTCCACTCCATTCACCATATTCTTGAACATGGAATTGAATGCTAGAGGAGCGGTTCACAGTTTCTGTTTTTGACATTATCCGTGTGACTAAGTATGACTATGAGGATTCCAGGAAGATTGAGGATAGGCAAAGTTGCTCGTTTAAACTTTCCAGTGGCTTGGATTATGTAGAGGCATATAGCAGATTACTAATGTTCACCATGAATATGATGCTATATTAATTGATTAGATAAATGCTGGGATTTATTGCAAAGTGAGACAATAGCTTCTGTGTGTGGTAAGAAGTAGGATATTTTTTAAATGAAATATTGATCAGTCTTTGTATAAACATGTTAAGTGCATGCACCACAAGTTAATAGCAATTTTGGCTCTTAATAGTGCGACAAGGATATTAAAAGATAAAACTGTACTTTTCAACTTCATTTGGCATACTTTCTACATATTCTTGAAATACTGACAATTATTCAAAACCAGTGTGTTATGTTTTGGATAATTTTAATTATCCTATTTGGATAATATTCAACAAATGTTCACTTGAAGGTTGAAAATGATATTCCTCAAAGCATTTTGTCTTGTAATTGCAAGTAAAGAAGGTTCTTAATCCTTGAAACTCCTTATAAGTGAATGCAAAATTAGTTAATTAATGTGCATTTGTTTGGCTTCAGTGACCTTAAATTTTTGTTTGGTGCATTAACATGAGAGAGAAATTTCTTTCCATCTGGAAATCAAGTTCATACAAATTGTGCATTAAGATTATGTGCAGATAATCAACAAAATTCTACATTTCCTATGTTTATATTTATGCTGTAAGATATTAACTACAGTTGCTTATGTTGTACAGGATCCAAACCATGACCCACCCTATGGGGCAGATGTTCTTCGCTGGTGGGCAGCAGAGTCAAATGTTTTCACAGAGATTTTAATTGGCAAAAATATACTGCAAGCAGCAAGAGATGACATTTTTAAGGTTAGAACTAAGAAAAGATGAACTCTGAAGTTCTTCTTGTTTTGCTAATACTAAGTACATTTTCCTGTTGGCAGTAAAATGTACACAACTCCTTCAATGACAGGTGTTTTATTATTATTTTTGTAACTTGAATTTATATAGAAGCCTTTCTATTCAATTGAAATGCAGTGAGTCAGGCTAAGTTTAGGTTGAGCGATGTACCATGTTGATGAGGCAGTGCACAGGAAATCTGATGAATTTGCAGAGTGGTACTTCACATCAGAGCATTGACAGTGCAATGCAGCATTAGGATGCAGGTTTTACTTTTAATCCAGGCTGCATTGTGTGGATAGATGATAGGCTGGAGGCCATGACACATCATGTAGGTGGCAGTAGAGGTTGAATAAATCAGTCATCACCAAAGTTGCTGTTGTGTATCTCCGGGTCTGGCAGCCAATTCAATTGAAGACTAACTGAGCTCTGACAGCTGGCAGGATCAAAAAGAGTGGGAACTTCTAGGCCACCTGGAAGTAGCTGAACAACAACCATACCAGCAATCCTGAGTCATTGCTCATACTATTGTTACCCAGTTTCTAATAAACCAGAGGTGTCAGTCAGCAGACAGTAAAAATAGTGCTGATGCAGTCTTGCAAATCTTCCTGAGAGCAGACAGTCTTCTGGTAACCCTACACATGAGGAAATATACTGTATCCTGACAACATGTAAGTCAGGCAAAAAAGCAGAAATTGATGGGATTTGCCCAGAATTCCTGAAGCACACTGAATCACAGGGAAAGAATTGGCTGGCAAAACTTACCAACAAAGCACAAGTACCATTCCAACTATCTGGTGACAGTCCAAGGTAGTGACCGTTGCCAAGTGGGAAGCCACTCAGTAACCAAGCACTGCTGCCCATGGTCTGCTGTCAATAACATAAAAGGACATGGAGTTCCTCCTGTGAAACAGTTTGAGTCCCATCCTGGAAGCAGTAAGGTCTCCAGGCAGAAGCAGATTTTCGCACTGGCTGCAATTGCTCTGGGCAAGTCCTAACCCCTCTCAATTGAGGCTGGTTTTCAGAAAGGCCTTAAGACAGGAAATGGTTTTGTCGACTTAGCCTGAGCCTGTGACATTGTGTGGAAAAAGGCAGGCTGCTGAAACTCTCCAATTCGTTTGCAGTGTGAAAACCTGATAACCAAACAGCTCCATGATTAGAAACCAAACAATTCCATGTGTACCTTGCAGACAGGTTCAGCTGCCAACAACAGATTCTTCTCTGATCATTCCTCAAATGACTTCTTTATATATAACTAGTGACTGTTGTCCAACAAAGTTACAGCTCTTTGCATGTCCCAGCAACTCACCCTATGCTCAACAGAATACTGAGGAAATTCTCATTGAAGATCTAGAGTCTCTGGAAGCCCACTTCAGAAAAAGACAAGACTTCAATTAAATCAGGCCAAGACTGTAATGTCAATCTTCCACCTGACCAACTCAAAAGCCAAGGAAGCCAGTTCTATAGTTGACCACTTGTCCCCCAAATGCCAAAATTTCTTGGTGTCACTCTCTGACTATTCATTGACCTACCATGAAAACCTTCAATACACTAGAGCCAAGATCAGGATGAGAGTGAATCTCATGTGAAACTGGCAAGTCCTACCTGAGACAAAGCCAACATGCTAAATACTGTTTCATTTACACTTGTCTACACTTGTCTACACTTGTACTGTTGCTCAATGGGCTCAGAAGCTAGCAGATAAATATGATACATTCCCACCTCCAGAAAGAATTATTTTTGGGACATTGAGACCAGTGCAGTTACAATGACTTACACTCTCTGAATCACCTGACATTCCCAGGGAAAACATTCTCCTCAAAAAATACCTTTGATTGATAGCTAACAAAGCACAAAACCTTGATGAAAATCCTATGCACCCATCTCAAATCCTGTGCTCTCAACTGAACATGTTTCACACCCTGTAAACTGATGACAGAGTCACCTCTCTATGACACACCTAGTCAACTGCAAACACCATCGATCTGGGTGATAAAATGTCAGATTTAAAATTTCCACAGAAAATCTGGATAACAGCCATCCATTTGAAGATGGGCCAAGGATCTTGTGAACACTTGTCCATAGTGGAACAGGAGGAGCAGCTCAAATTACAACTGTGGCCAACCAAGGCAATTCATTGCCCACCTCCTGAACTTTTGTCCTGAGATCAATTTGTGGTTTTATCACAACCATTTGCACTGCATTAGCTGATTCCATTAAATTATCGTTAACCTTAACATTGAGGTATAACTGCTTCCCCAGTCATCTGAATTTTTTAAAAAATCTACCTCATTGGCATACCTTTTATTTGATGGCAAATAAGAGAAAGATCAGACAGTTTGTCATAATAATACGGGTGACACAGTGGCTCAGTGGTTAGCACTGTTGCCTCACAGCACCAGGGTCCCAGGTTCTATTCCAGCCTCGGGCGACTGTCAGTGTGGAGTTTGCACATTCTCCCCGTGTCTGCTTGGATGTCCTCCGGGTGCTTTGTTTCCTCCCATAGTCCAAAACGTGTGCAGGTCAGGTCAATTGGCTATGCTAAATTTCCCATAGTGTTAGGTGCGTTAGTCAGAGGGAAATGGGTCTGGGTGGGTTACTCTTCATAGGGTCGGTGTGGACTTGTTGGGCCAAAGGGCCTGTTTCCACACTGTCAGTTATCTAATCTAATCTAATATTAGAACATAAATGGGAGCAAGAGTAGTCCTTACAGCCCTTTCCCATTCAGCACCCTGCTATTCACAGGGATCGTGGTTAGTCTTCCACTTCATCGTTACTTTCCTGCATTATCCTTGATCCTTGAGTTGATGAGAACATTTTCATTTCCACAATCTACTAGATTAGTAGTAAAAGGGAACAAGTGCCGGATGAGAGTGGAAAGCCATCAACCAGAGAGTTGGGCACATAGTATGTGCACCTGCACATACTAGAAGCTTCATATATTAACACAAGAGATGCAGTTCTTTGCAGATAAAGCACACTGTGCCTATTACAACGTAACAAAATAAGCAACAGCCATTCTCCAGTTTATTGCTCAAGGTAATGACTTTAATATTTGGAGTCAGCCTGTCTTGTTTAAATTTTAAACAAAATTCGGCAGTTAACAACCAGTACATTATCTATGCAATTTTCTGCCCATTGGAGTTCATTCAACAAACAGTCAACACGTTTTTCTCACATGGTATAAAAATGTTGTCATCATCTTATATTGGTTTTCTTGCAAATGTTCTGGAGAGTACAACACAGAATGTTGCAACAACATGTGCCCCTTGTTCAGCAGTATTTAAGCAAATATTGCTTGAATGGATGAGACTGTTGGAAATATGGACTGCATGGAAATGCTAAACTTGTCTGCTGTTTGAGTTGATTTTTGTAAACCATAGGTTGAATGGGTGTTTGCTATTCTGTTCTATTCTAAATTTAGTGTTCTGCATTTCATATTCTGTTGCACTATCAAAGAGAGACACTCTTTGGCATTATAGTGTCACAGAGTGAACTTACTCGACAGCCTCCAATGAAAGAAATGTTTAAACAAGAGTACCAGGAAGGATCAATCACTGGGCTTGTTATGAAAAAAACTTTTCTTCAGATGGTCCCCAGCATTTATATAGTCCTGGATGTAGGTTTGCTCGCTGAGCTGGAAGGTTTGTTTTCAGAATTTCGTCACCATACTAGGTAACATCTTCAGTGAGCCTCTGAATGAAGCACTAGTGGTGTAGCCCACTTTCTGTTTATATATTTAGGTTTTCTTGGGTGATTGATGTCATTTCCTGTGGTGGTGTCATTTCCTGTTCTTTTTCTCAGGGGTTGGGTAAATGGGATCCAAGTCAATGTGTTTGTTGATAGAGTTTTGGTTGGAATGTCATGATTCTAGGAATTCTTGTGCATGTCTCTATTTGGCTTGTCCTACGATGGATATGTTGTCCCAGTCGAAGTAGTGAATTCCGTACTTGTATGTAAGTATACTAGTGAAGGTGGGTCATGTCTTTTTGTGGCTAGTTGATGTTCATGGATCCTGGTGGCTAGTTTTCTGCCTGTTTGTCCAATGTAGTATTTGTTACAGTTCTTGCAAGATACTTTGTAGATGACATTAGTTTTGCTTGTTGTCTGTATAGGATATTTCAAGTTCATTAGCTGCTGTTTTAGTGTGTTGGTGGGTTTGTGGGCTACTATCATGCCATAGCAGAGGTAGTAATGCAGAGACTCGAACAAACAGCTCTGCCAATCATCCAACCCAAACGTTGGGTCTGCTATGTGGATGACACCTTTGTCATCAATAAATGAAACAAATTAAAGGAAACCTTCAACACCATCAATAATACCCTTACTGGCATAAAATTCACTAAAGAGGAGGAAAACAGCAACAAACTGCCATTGCTAGATGTCACAGTAAAGCAATCAGCCAATGCGGAAGTTCAAACTAGCGTCCACAGGAAAACAACAAATACTGAACTAAAGAAGCAATCATCCCAAAATCCACAAACTAAGTTGCATCAGAACATTATTTCAACGAGCCACCACACACTGCAGCACGGAGGAACTACGCAGAGCAGTGGAAAATCACCTTTACAGCGTATTCAAAAAGAGTGGGTACCCAATGAACACAGTCTGCCTATTTCTGAGCAACAAACCCAAACAAGCAGACAAAACACGTCCAGAAACCCTAGCCACACTCTCCTATATCAAAGACATCTCGGAAATGACTGCCAGACTACTATGACCCATTGGCATTATGGTAGCCCACAAACCCACCAACACACTAAAACAGCAGCTAATGAACTTGAAGGACCCTATACAGACAACACACAAAACTAATGTCACCTACAAAATACCGTGCATGAATTACATTGGACGAACAGGCAGAAAACTAGCCACCAGGATACATGTATCCTTACATACAGGTGAGGAAGGACACCACTTTGACTAGGACAAGCCAACAGAGACATGCACGAGAATTCCTAGAAGCATGATGTTCCAACCGAAACTCTATCAACAAACACATTGACTTGGATCCCATTTACCACCCCCTGAGAAAAAGAACAGGAAATGACACCTCTATAGGAAATGATGTCACCACAGAAAATGACATCACCAACCCAAGAGAACCCAAATATATAAATAGAAAGCAGACTACACCACCAGTGCTTCGTTCGGAGACTCACTGAATTTGTTACCTAGCATGGTGACTAAACATCTGAAAACGAACCTTCCAGCTCAGCAAGCAAACCTACACCCAGAACCTCAACCTGAGCTACAACTCTTCTCAAAACTCGCTAATTTATATAGCCCCTTTTACATCATTAGGATATGTTACAGCATTTCACAAACAATGATTAGGTACCTTAGCTGTTTTGTTAGACATCATTTTTGAAAACGTAATTTTGAGAACATTTTGAAGAGCAAGGTATCTAGAAATTAGTTAAGAGCTTTGGTGGTCTATTTAGCCTATTATAAAATTAAAGTGATGTATTAAGCTGAAATAATTTGAGTATTGCACAAGCCAAGAGTTTCATTTATGATATGAGCTAGAAAAAAAATTATTAATAATGGCCATTATTTTAATATTTGCAGTGACTTATTCAGAAGTGTTCAACATGTCTTAATTTAGAACAGCCATAAATCTGTCATCCTTCAATCATACGTATTCTCTTAGAAGTTTGTGATAAAGACCATCTCTACCTTGCCGTCTGGTGAAGACAAACCAGGAGGAGGCTGCTTCTTTATCTTAATAATTTATTCTGTATTTTTAGTTACGGAATACATTACGCTTTATGTTGGGGAACCTTTATAATTTTAACCCTGAAACTGATGGAGTTCCAAGTGAAAAAATGCTAATGGTGGATCAATATATGCTTCATCTCCTTCAAGATTACAGCACCAAGGTAATGCTTTGGGATATCAGTTCAAGGCCCCTGTGGCAGCTGGTGGAATTTGAATGCAATTTATAAATCTCTAATGCAGTCTCAATAATCGTGACAACTGTTGTAAATTGTGTAAATACCTATTTAATTCATGATTGTCTTGTTTGGAAGAAAATCTACCAGCCTAATTATCAGTCCTACATGTGACTCCAGACCCAAGACAATGTAGTTGGCTGACTTTTAACTGCTGTTTGAGATGACTGCGCAAATCAATCAGTTTGAAGGCATTTAGGGAAACGCAACAAGTGCTGGCTCTGCCAACAATTCCCACATCCCATGAAAGAATGAAGGGGGAATAAACACCAGAAATATCTATTATCATTCTTAAGGTACAATTTGCAAAACCATCAAAGTTATGAGTTCCTAAAGCACAGCAGTGCATATTATGGAATAAATTGTTGAAGAAATTCAGCAGGTCTGGCAACATCTGTGGAGAGAAAGCAGGGTTAATGTTTCGTGTCCAATGACCCTTCAGAACTGAACTATTATTAAATGTTTTAGGTAAGTAACTTTCCACTGACAGCAGGAAAAAACAACAGTGAACCATTGGAAAAAATAATGGATATATTCATTTTGTTTAAAATAACCACAATTATTAAGCTTAATGGTAATACCTGAATTAAATCAAACTTGTATACACCATATGTGTGTGAGAAAAGGTTAAATTATTTTTCATCAGTAGTTTAGAAGGTGATGGTGGATTGCCTCCTTTAACTGACACAGTCCAAGTGGTGAAAAATTCCCCATAGTGCAGTGAGAGAGACAATTCTGATATTTTGACTCTGTGATGATGCAAAAACTGCACACAAACTTCCAAGTTACAGTAGTATGTGAACTGGAGGACAACATTGAGGTAGTGATGAGCCCATGTGTCTACTGCCCTTGTCCTTCTAGGTTGTAGAGATTGCATGTTTAGTACAGGTTGTTGAAGATGCTATAGTGAACAATTGCAGTGCATCTTGTAGATGGTACATGCTGCAGTCACATTGAATGATGCTGAAGGATAGGATGCCAATCAAGCGGACTGCTTTTTGCCTTGGTTGGTCATTGGACTCATCCACCGCCAAACCACAACAACGCGACGCTATAGTGAACAATTGCAGTGCATCTTGTAGATGGTACATGCTGCAGTCACATTGAATGATGCTGAAGGATAGGATGCCAATCAAGCAGACTGCTTTTTGCCTTGGTTGGTCATTGAGTCATACAGCACTGAAACAGACCCTTCGGTCCAACCAGGCCATGTCGAACATAATCCCAAACTAAACTAGTATCACCTGCCTGCTGCTGGCCCATATTCCTCCAAACCTTACCTAATCATGTATCTATCCAAAAGTCTTTTAAACATTGTAATTATACCCACACCCACCACTTTCTCAGGAAGGTCATTCCACAATGAACTGCCCCTGTGTAAAGAATTTGCCCCTCATGTCTTTTTTAAATCTCTCTTCTCACCTTAAAAAAGTGCCCCCGAGTCTTGAAATTCCCCATCATAGGGAAAAGAGAATTTTCGATAACTCTACCTATACTTCTCATTATGTTATAAACTTCGATCAGATCACCTTCTACACTCCAGTGAAAAAAGTCCTAGTCTATCCAGCCTTTCTTTATAAGGATCTTGAACATAATTGGAACTATGTTCAAACAGGCAAAAGTAGAATATTGGATCACACTTAACTCAAGTCCTGTAGAAGGATTTTGGGGTCAATCTCTGACTTGCATGTAGAGCCACAGTATTTAAATGACTGATCTAGTTAGGTATCTGGTCAGTGATTACTGCTAGGATGTTAATAGTATGAAATTCAACAGTAGTAATGTCAGGGAATGCCAAGGGAGGAATGGTTATACTCTCTTTTTGGAGATTGTCATTTCCTGGCTCATGTGGCATAAAGGCATGAACGGCATCAGACGCCCTTCATCAGGATGCCTGATAAAGGGCTCTTGCCCGAATTTTTGATTCTCCTACTCCTCAGATGCTGCCTGCTTTTCCAGCACCAGACTCTCAACTCCTCATGTGGCTTAAAGGTAACTTATACTATTGATAACAATTTCCTCCACTTTGCTGATGAATGAGAATAGATTTATGCCAGAACTTGGTTGGGCTGGAACTATTGTAATTTTTCTGGACAGGACACAAGGGCATTTTTCCACATTGATGCCAGTGTTGTATCTGTGCTGGAATAGCTTAGCTAGGAGTGAGGCTGGTTCTGGCGTGCAAGCAGTCATCATAATGCCTGCAGCTAGGATGTTGCCAGGGCCCGCAGTCTTTGTAATATCCAATTCTTCGTATCAGGTGGAGAGAATCACATTGGCTGCAGACTGAGGTTTGCGATATTGGGGAATTTTGACTCCATATGGATGCAAGTGCTTCAACCTTGTCTTTTGCACTGATATTCTGGGCTTTTCCTTTTTTGATGATGAAGATACTTTATTGTGATACTTCATCCAGTTAGTTTATTTGTCCACCACCTTCACCACTGGATGTAGCAGGATTGCAGAGCCATCAGATCCATAGGTTATGGGGTTTGACATACATATTGTTATGTATTGTAGCTTCACCAAGTTGGGCACTTGATCGTACATAATGTTTATGTATGCATAGTGCTGATCTTGGTGTGCTCTCCTTTACTTTTCATTAAACCAGGATTGTTCCCCATGCTCACTGGTAATGCTAGATTAATGAATGTGCCTGGGCCAGGAGGTTATTGGCTATAGTTGAATGTAATTGTATTGCTCCTGATAGCCCACAGTGCCTCATGAATGCCTAGTTTAAATCTAAATCTGTTCTGAATCAATTCCATTTGCATGGTGATAGTCAGGACAGAAGAGACTTTGTGAAAAGATGGGACTTTTTATCTGTAGGGGCTGTGCATTGGTTACCTCACCGATACTGTCAGGGACACTGGAGGTAACTCTCCTCCTTGACATAGTACCAAGGGATTTTTCATGTCTTCTGAAAAGGCAGATGGGGTTTTCGTTTAGCATTTTACCTGAAAGATAGTAAACAGTGTGGGGCTGCCTCAGTATTGCATATGAGCATTGGCCTTGTGTTTTGTGATCAAGTCCCTGAGTGAAACTTCAGCCTGGAACCTTTTTGATTGAGAGGCAAGAATACTACCAGCTGAGCCAAGGCTGACAATATCACTGTCAGCAGATGAATTATGGATGATTGTGTGGAGTTTGGACATTCTACCCGTGTCTGCATCGGTTTCCTCTCAGAACTCCAGTTTCCTCCCACCGTCCAGAGATGTGCATGTTAAGTGGATTGGCCATGCTAAATTTCCCAGTGTCCAGGGATGTGCTGGCTAGGTAGATTAGCCATGGAAAATGCAGGGTTACAGGGATACGGTGGGAGGCTCGGTCTGGGGGGATGCTCTTCAGAGGGAAGTTATGGACTTGATGGGCTGAATGGTGTGCTTCTGCACTAAGGATTTTGTGAATCCATGGAGCAGATCTCCCTATTTTGGTAGCATCTTCTTGGTATTCGCGAGGAAGATTTTGCAACATCATCTGGATTTGGTGAGTCTGTTTAGATCAAGACAGCGATGAGTTTTTTTTTTCTGAGGATTGTGCGCTTTTGCAACACTGCCAACGAAGTCAGGTTCTTTAAATGTTTTAAAGGCAGAGATAGATTCTTGTTAGACAAGGGAATGGGCAGTTATTGGGAATAGGCAGTAATGTGGAACTTGAAACATAGATAACCATGATCTCAGAATGGAGAAACAGACTTTAATGGCTAATTGGTCTGTTCCTGCTCCGATTTCGTATGTTGAATCAATGCTGGAAACTGTTTGATTATATTGTTATGGTTTCTCATGTTGGTTTTGATATATTTTGGATAGTTGTTTGATCATTTCCGAGGGTAGCTAACAGTCAGCTAATTTGTTGTGCGTCTAGATGTACATTTAGGTCTGATCTGAGGATGGCAGATTTTCATCTTTTACAGGAGTAAAGTAGATGAGATTTTATGACAATTGGTAATAAAATAATCGTTACAGATACCGGTTTAGCATTTCAGATCCAGATAATGAATTGAATTTGAACTTGTCTCTCAAGATCAAGGGCTGACTTATCCAGTAAGATAGTTGGAAGACTACCATTTCTGATTTTGATGAGAATTGGTGATTTAATTGTAAAACACTCTACCCTGAAAATTACCCCAGTGGAGAAGGGGAAATATCGCTGCTGTGATTGTAAAATATGTTCCATCACCTGGGGTTTTAAATATGTCAGGAATTGATAGCAACAGGAGAGCAGTCTGCTCGTTCACTGACCATCTAATTAACCACTATTTCTCAAATCATTCTTTATCTGCAAGAGAGAGAACACACTTGAGTCAAATTATGAATGTTTAACAGTTTTCATTTTGTGAGCATTTTATTATTGTGAGAGTTGGTGATTCTGGTCTTAAAAAGTGGGTTAGCAAAACCATGTGAACGAGAAGGGACAATGTGAGTCACAAATTTTATTGGTAACAGAATTGAATTTAAGTTATATAGGTAAACAATCCTTTATCTGAAATACTTGAGACCAGCTGTTTTTTGGAATTTGGAATTTTTCAGTTTTCAGAATGACTAATGGTTTAATGGTAAAATTTTTTTAAAATCTTACTGGAGGAGCAGACTTCTAAGTAAGAACAGGACAGTCGCTGCTTGGCCATGCCCCTTCAAGTCGCAACTAAGTGACACGCATTGAGTAGGTGTCGACTTGGGTTAACTGTTTGCATGCCAAACAATCTTGTTAATGAGAAAAAACTTCGCACAAAACCTTCGGATTTCAGAGCTTTTCGGTTTTGTATTTTCAGATAAAGGATCTTCTACCTGTACTTAATCTTTCTATTTCTATTACTGTTTGTAAGTAGCTGAAATGTGTATGTTTTGAAACAAGTATTTATTGGCAAAATTTGTTTTAATTTGATTCAGGTTACAGAGGCCTATAAAGAGTGTGATTTTGGAAAAGTTATTCGCCTTCTGTTGGCATTTATTAACCGAGAACTCTCTAACTTTTACTTCAGCATCATCAAAGATCGGTTAGTATAAGATTCATAATGGCAATGTTGAAACTTCATTTGCAAACCAAAAAGCCATTTACTAAGTACTTTAAATGGACTTCTAAACCCCCTAATGGTTGTATGTGTAGATCAGATCAGGATCAGTTTATATTGCCGCAAAATTAGTTTTCAGATATGGCAACACCACAACGTTGGTATTTACTGACTTTCAGTTGCTCTAAAAAGGCAGTGATACCTTTAAATCTCTACAGTCCTTGTGCAGAAATGCTCACTTAATGTTAAGTAGGGGAATTCCAGTACTTTAATATAAGTGAGTGATGAGGTATATTCATGTCAGGATGTGTGACTTTGAGGTGATGCCATTCACACAATCTTTTCTCTTGTCCTGTTTGATGGTAGGGGTTGTTGACAAGAGGCATGCTGTCGAATTGCTGCAGTACAGTATATCTTATAGATCATGTGTATTGCAACACAGTGCCCCCTAGTGATATTTAGAGCAATATTGAGGCAGCAGTCAAGAAAACTGCTATCTTCCACATGATGCTGCATATTTTAATCACTCTTGACTTGAGCTTTCTAAGGAGAGGCTCTTAAGGACTAGGAAGAATGAGCCCATTGTTAGATTAACAGCATAGGTCCTGCAATTACAGTGATAGTACTGACATGACTGGCCTTGTTTAATTTGTAATCATTGCTGATCTCCAAAATAGTGGGGCAACCCGTGTGACAGTCATCCTGTTAGAGGTCAGAGACGTCTGGGCTTTGTTTGGTGTCTGATGTTTATGTAGCATGCTTTGTTACCTGTCATTCTTTAGAGCTGATTATATGTTGACATAGACTATTTCATTAAGGAGTTAGCAATGGAGCTGATGTAGCATTTTATTTTCTACTGCAGATATTAAAGTTTATGTCTGCCTAAACATTATTGTATTAAAATTGCAGATTATATTGTGAAGATGAGAAAAGCACCAAGCGTCTATCATGTCAGACAGTTTTAGATGAAGTATTAGATGTAATCACACGTTCTGTAGCCCCAATCCTGCCTCACCTTGCAGAGGAAGTATTCCAACACCAATCAAACCAAAAAGGTAGCATTTTTTTCAGTGCTGTTATTTGCATTTGTATTCTAAAATTTGTGACTCAAAGCACAATAAATGCATATCTAAATTGTTTTCTTTCAGAGCCTCAGAGTGTGTTTCGAACTGGCTGGATAAAGGCCAGTTCTGTTTGGAGAAAGCCTGGCATTGTGGAGGCTATTGAAGGTGCTTGCGCAATAAGAGACAGCTTCTTGAGCTCTATACCTGGCAAAAATGCACTGGAATACGATATAACCATTATCATCGAGCCCAGTTTGTTGCTGGAATTGATGGAGGTAATCTTCTCAATGTGTAATAGTTGAGTTTTGCTGAGAAGAGCCCCACTATTGAAGCTTTTCATTTTGCAATGATCAGAATAGGTGTAAGGATGCCAACATTCAAAGGGAATGGCAGTTTAAAATGCATGAAAAAAACATGTTGATTGGTTGACAAGTGTACTCCATTTGGTCAAGGCATTACCAGGAAGAATGTACTATACCCTCGCTGAGGTGCTGCCATGGGAAATGTATCAGGAAACAATAAGGTGCAATGTATGGACATTTTCTTGCTTCTTACACAGAATAGAGCCATGTATATGAATCTGTGTAGCTTCTACCAAGTGTAATTGCCAGCCCAACTGATGACCTTAAATTAGTTTAGTGTAATTGTTAACATACTTGAGACTGTTTGGTAGGTGCTGTCTAAATACAGAATTGCACCTAAAGTTGGACACTTCGGAGTTTAAAATCACACAACACCAGGTTATAATCCAACAAGTTACCTGACGAAGGAGCAGCACTCTGAAAGCTTGTACTTTCAAATAAACCTGTTAGACCTATAACCTGGAGTTGTGAATTTTAACTCTGTCCACCCCAGTCTAACATTCAGCACCAGCACCTCCATATCCTTTCTAAGTTTGCAAGCACAGTCTTTGTCAATGCAATCAGGTTTGAATTTAAACAATGGTGAATAACTTCCATGGTGTACTCATCCTGGCAATGCCTCAAAAATTGGAGTCCTCTTACTGACCACAACATTCTTTTCTCATGCAGCATAAATGTTCTCTTTAAATGTTGGTAATCTTCCGTCTGTCCTGTTGAGTGCAAGACCAACAAATTCAACAGCATGTCTCATAGCAGTTATAAGATCTGTACTCCCAAATAATAATAATTGTAGTTGTTTTTAAGTTGTATTATTCTAACAGAAATTGGACATTATTGGATCCATGGTTTGTGAAAAATGAGTAGGTGGAAGGTGAGGAAATTGGAGTAATTGCCATCAGCAATGAAAAAAGTGCGAAAGGAACTCGAGACTAAATTCCAATAATCCCCAGAACCTAATTGCTGACATGACATGGCTCAAAGTTAACAAAATAACACTGCCATTTAAGGATGAAGAAATAAAAAGGAGAACTACAGGCCAGTTCATCTCATTGTAGGCATCAGGAGTATTGCTGGAACCTGATACTTCGCAAGTCTAAATGCACAAAAAAAATCAAAATGGCTTTACAAAAGGAAAATCCTGTTTGACAAATTTTAAGTTTTGATGATGCCAACTAGTAGAGTAGATGACTCTATTAGTTGAGTCAGATGAATAGTATACTTGGATTTTCAAAAGCCATTCAATAGGTCCACAAAAAGGTTTAATAAATAATTTCATCGCTCATAGAGTTGGGAGTGATATGTTAACACAGTTGCAGATAGTTGGTAAGTTGTGACTAGAGAAGTACTGAACAGATCACCACTGGGCTTTCAGCATTTACAATCTGTATTGATGATGGATACATTACTCTCTGAATCTTTGCCTTAGTGTGATGATTATGTAAATTGTGAGGAGGTCATGGAGGTGCTGTTAAGAGATTAATGTTAAGTGAGTATAATGTGGAAAGTGTGAAGTTACTCTACTGGCTTTGCTTCAAGAATAGAGGAGCAGAATAATTTTTGGTGTAAATTTTCTAAGTATCGATCAGAAAAATCACATACAAGGAACACAAGTTAACATGCAGGTACAAGTCATGAGAAAAGAAAATTGCATGTTGGCCTTTACTGCAAAGGGATTGTGGAAAAGGCATCACAAAGTCTTGTTACAATCGTGTAGCGCTTTGGTGGGACCATACCATAAATGTTGTACTCCGTTTTCTCTGCTGTATTAAAGAAGGATGTACTTGCATTTGAAGCAATAACTGAGACTTTTTACAGTGCAAGCAGCTATTCAGCCCAGTCTCTGCTCCAGGTCTGAGTGTTTTAACATGGTGTCAATTTCCTGCTTATTCCCTGTAACCCTCCAATACTCTCAATTGAATCTGTCTGCAACCCACTTCCAGTCAGTGCATTCTACTCATTGCTTTTTTTTGTTCTTTTCACCTCGCACTTGCCTCTTTCACTAAATACTTTAAAACTGTACTTCTGGTTCTCGATCCCTGTACGAGCTGGAACAATTTCTCTTGATTTACTCTGTCTAGAAACCTCATGATTTTTAAACCTTCTATCATACTCCTGTTTGACTTCTCAGAACTGTTTTCTTTCAACTTCTCCACTCTTTCCTAATAACTGAAGGGTTTCATCTCGAGAACCATTTTCATAAACCTTTTCTGCACTCTCTCCAATGCAGTCTCATACTTCCTCTAATGTGGTACCCAGAAATGTACACAATACTCCAGTGCAAGTCAAACAGTATCATATATAAGTTTATCATAGTTTCCTTTCTCCTTAATTCCATATCTCTATTATTGAAGCCTGTTATCTGCAAACTTGAAATTGCCTGCTGTGTTCCAGAACAGTGAAGGTTCATGATTGGTCTCTGGAAGGGTCGTCCTTTGATGAAAGACTATAAACTATTTTTGTCAGTCTTTGGAAGATTGAGATTTGATCTCATTGTAACAGTTGAGATTATGAAGGGGATTAACAGGATGGAAACTAACTTTTCTCCCCCTTACTGTTAGATTTTGATCAAGCTGACATAATTTCAGGATATGGGATCATACCTGTATGGCAAGTACAGAAAAATATCTCCACTCGAAAGATTGAGAATCTTTGGAATCTTTTTACCTTAACCTGTTGTGGATGTTCCATTATTAAAAGTATATTTAAGATTGGGTTTTTTTTAGTCTCATTAATCAAGGATGCCTCTTTTACCCAGACCACTGAAGAACTCAGTCTTAATTAAAACACTATCCTTGAGAGCTCTATCCAACTCTTTCTTTAATGAATCCAGAGACTGGGCCTCCACTGCCCTCTGGGGCAGAGCATTCCACACAGCCACCACTCTCTGGGTGAAGAAGTTTCTCCTCATCTCTGTCCTAAATGGTCTACCCCGTATTTTTAAGCTGTGTCCTCTGGTGCGGCACTCACCCATCAGCGGAAACATGTTTCCTGCTGCCAGAGTGTCCAGTCCTTTCATAATCTTATATGTC
>NC_057718.1:40006100-40143231 GCF_004010195.1 Chiloscyllium plagiosum | reverse complement strand
TGCCATGCATCTTCCCACTCACCTAACTTGTCCAGGTCACCCTGTAATCTCCTAACATCCTCATCACATTTCACCCTGCCACCCAGCTTTGTATCATCAGCAAATTTGCTACTGTTATTGCTGATACCATCTTCTATATCATTAACATATATTGTAAAAAGCTGCGGTCCCAGCACGGATCCCTGCGGTACCCCACTGGTCACTGCCTGCCATTCCGAAATGGAGCCGTTTATCACTACCCTTTGCTTCCTATCAGCCAACCAATTTTCAATCCAATCTAGTACTTTGTCCCCAATACCATGCGCCCTAATTTTACTCACTAACCTCCTGTGTGGGACTTTATCAAAAGCTTTCTGAAAGTCCAGGTACACTACATCTACTGGATCTCCCTTGTCCATCTTCAGAGTTACATCATCAAAAAAGTCAAGAAGATTCAATCAACTCGACTGCAATATTTTAAATTTGTTTGGAGTGATCCACAAGGCTACATTGTTGTACATATAAGCCAAGGGTTTGAACGTAATTTTGTATACAGAAGGCTATCTCCTATTTTGAAAATATAACACTGTACATTCTAAGTTTACATTTTTGCTTTGTCAAGCAATTACAGGGTGAGGAAATATCCAGTACTTCACAACTGAATGAGCTGATGATGGCATCACACACTACATTGCTTACTGCTATTCCTCGGAACATGCCTGCAGAGTCAGATTTGATTGAAGGGAAGTTTGAAATCAATTTAGAAGGTAAACCAGTCTTACACTTTCATGTAATAGCCTAGAATTCTTGAAGAAACTTGTTGGAAGTATAAATTGGATGAAGAACTGGAATTGATCATTCACAGTAGAATAAATGCATTCTTGCTCAATGAGCAACTGCTATTAGGATCAGTTTTGAAGCCACTTATTCTGGAAATACAGGCACAGTTGGCTTTGTAAGCAAGTCCATGTTTCATAATTGGGTTTGATTTAATTACCATGTGGCTCAATACTAAGACTGATATCAACACCAAGACACTTCAAATCCATAATACAGAAGGTTGATTCAGTCATTACCTGCTGCTTTATTTAATTAACTACTTTGAAATATTTGTTTCATTCTTAGTGCAAAACAGTATATTAAGCAAATAGTAAACTTTTAAAAATATAATTAAAAATCACTGAAAACACCTTGGAAGGGTGACTGTGCATCATGTTGCTGTGAAAAGAATTGATATTGTAATAGTCTTGATTGTATGCTGATGATAGTTTAGGGTCATGATCAAAGTAAAATACCTTAAGCATGTAAAGGGTATTAATTATTTTTGTTCAATTTTAAAGGAAGAAAAAGCAATTTTCAAAACAAGCTTCACAATTCTTCCATCAATCTGATTCAGTAATTAAATTTAGTCCCACTAAAATTTGTATTAGTCACAAAACCATGAGGTTGTATGCCCCCATTGCCTGTAGCGGGCACAGAGGAGAACATAAAATTGTCATGATAGGGAAATAATCAATGGCAAGAAAAGAACTGCAAGATGAATTCAGTATTGAATAATACTAAGTGATTTGATTGATGAAGCATTCAAATTTCTATATATAATGGTAATTATTCCTATTTGTTTAGGTGGCGATATCATTGAGGAAACATCATACAAAGTAATTGTTAATTCGGCTACCAAAGAAAGATGTCCTCGCTGTAAGAAATATACATCGACATCAGCGCTGACACCCTGCCCACGTTGCCTGGATGTTATTGCTGGGAAGTGGAGTGTTTAATTTGTCAAGTTATTCCTGAATATAATAGAGATGTATGAATGAATATGCAACATAAAAGTAGATTCCACCATGGGGAACTAGCTATTTCATCATCACATTCCCACCTTTGAGATCTTGTGTTAAATTTTGGCAGGGCTTTGTCAAAATTACCAACCCCAGTTGGAGATCAGGGGGTAAGATGATTCTGCACAGATGGATATGACATATCAGGTGTTTCTGGAATTAAATTTTGACTATAGTTTTACAATTACCATTGTACAGAGGGAATAATAATAATTAATTCCCTGACTCTAGTATTAGAAAGAGTATGTTTTGATATTTGCTTTTTTAAATAGTTTATACAATTTGGGAGAATTTGCTATAATGCAAACAATTATGTCAAATCTAAATTGTTTAAGAAACAATGTTCACTAAGATTCCAGGTAATACAAATCTATTGGGGATCTAATGAATGGTTATGTTGCTTGTTGTAATGCAGGTTTAAAAGGAATTGTGGACTATGTGTAATAAAGGTTCACTGGATTTAATATATAGAAAGGCTTTTATGTTTCAAAGAACGTACAAAGTGAACTTTAAACGGCAATAGCAGAGTAGGAAAATTAAATATTGTTTGCTAAATATTTAATGTGTTAAGAGTCTGATGGATTGGATTAACCCCTGCCAGCTTTTGGCTACTTCAGTTCTATATGCAAGCAGTGTGCTTCTTGGACCCATTGTATGTAAATAGTCAGAATGCATTCCAAATAAATTATACAGATGTTAGTTTCCAAACAGACTCTTATAAAATAACAAGTCAGACAAAAAAAAACTTGTGTGCCTTCCATGACCCTGGTAATGGCATAAGACAATAATAAGTTTTTGACTAATCCCAGCTAATGCTATTAGCAACAGATGTGAAAATCCTTTGGGGTCACTACTTTCAAAGATATCACCCTAGTATACATTACTTATGTGTGAAGTCCCATTGATTTACTGACTCCTGAAATGCTTCATTTTAACCATCACCTACACCTGCAATCCCAAGAGAGTCTGTTCCATAGATTTGTCACCTGATGTTTTGGGGATCAGGTTTGAATTTATTGCAGGTACTGCTCTCTGGTTCAACTGTTAAAGTTATTAATTTCACTTGGTCTAAATCTATATTTAGTTCCTTTATGAAACAGCTGTTGGGGGAAATCTACCCAATTTAAAACGCAGCATAATGCATCCTTTCCATCCTCTCTATCTTAACCGTTGCCACTTCTTTTAACCATCACAAAGAAATGGACAGTTTTAGCCTTGGTACAATAACCAAGGGCATTTAAAATTCGATTTTCTACTTGACTGCTAAGTCATCAAGTAATTAAAATATCCTTATGTTACCAAATATTAGTGCTCGGGCATGGTGGAGCTTCTATTTTCATAGAACTAGAAGTGATTTATTTTTTAATTGGAAATTAGGCCACTCCAATTTTCGGCAGTGTGCAGATTACTGGAGAAAATGAAAGGGTGCTTCTTTTCTGTGCTTTCAAAACCATGGCCTTGAGGTTTTACAACATCTCATAAATACTACTGTTCCTAGGTTTTCAAAACTAACAGCTAATAAATCAATGCATCCTGAAAGTTACCACATTGTGAGGGCAATTATTTCCAAATCCCGCTAGAAATTTTAAAAAACTGCATCCTGTCAAACTAAATAGCATGGTGTAGGGGGAGTTGCCAATTCCAGCTTCCATGATAGCCTCAGCTACAAGGGGTTGTTACAGTCCACTGGTATTGTGCATACCCTTGTTCAAGTGCCATACGAAACTGTTTCTGCAACAGCGTAGAACACGAGAACAGTCTGCTGGACACTCCTCCAGTCTCCAACATCCCTTTTCGGATAATATAAAGCAGAACACTACTGCAACAGCATATTAGGTACTACTGATAATCTTGATACTCACAATCTGATCAGATTATTCCAATTACTTTTAACAAGCTTTTTTCAATAGGTCAATTGGATACCATTAGTTAAATGCACTTCTACAAACTAACTGCAAAGTCAGGTGCTCCATTTCAGTGCTACAATTTTCTATCACTTTAATTTTCTGTATTTCAGTTAATTCTCAGTTTCACTGTAATGTTTAGTTTGTTTTAAATAAATCAACATACAGTTCCCATTAAGTATTTTACCTGTCATATTCAAGCAATGCACTCCAATTATTTATACAAAAAGCAACTCAGCAGGGATTGAAGTTTTTATTTAGTTATGATCAATAATTTACAATATTACAATTGGTTTTTGTCCACTGATAAGTGTGGAAATGTATCTGTACACACATTAGTGGTGTCTGATCACTGTTCATTTTGTTACTTATACAAATCCAAAATAAATTGAGGGAATAAAAACTTTTGTCTTAATATTAACAAAATAAACTCAAATTTTCCTTTGTGTGTAATACAGTTGCGATATAAGGCTTTTTTTAAATAGACATTATCACTATTCTTAGTAGAATGTTTGGATTGTTTACTGCTGGGAAAACAAGTTGCAAAATTCCTCCCATTTTTTCAGACATTCCAACAATGGGATTAGAAATTATAGATGTATGGACCATACAATGCAACCTTGTTCACTACATAATACCTTGAGAACAGACTTGCTTGAGCTAACATTTAATGTGCATGGCTACAGCAACATAATATGCCATCTTCTAGCAATAAAATGATATGAGTGAGCTTTGCTTCAGCTGTATGTAAATATGGCCATGCAAACTATTTGGGCATTAGGATATCTCACATAATAGAACAGAAATTGAAGAGTCTAACAGAACTTTCAGTACCCACCTATAACAATAAGTATTCAAGAACATGATTAATTGAAACATAAATGGCTCATTTACATCAAAACGATCCAAGCTTTTCACAGCTGGTCATAGCTGAAGACCTATTTAAATAAAGATTGGTCAATTCTTGTCACAAGGAGGATATGGCTTCAACTGCTTCTAACAGGTGCAGCACCAGGCTGTACTGCCCATGGTTTTCAGGTAAGAGTTCTATCAGTTTGTTCACCAGTTTAGCTGTTGCTATAATTGGCACATCTGTGTTCTGAAGATCATGAGGATCCTATAAATAGTAAAAGCAAGAAATCTGATCATGTACAATACAAAACAAGGATTACATAATGAGAACCTCAAATCTATGAAATTTAAGCTCTTCAAAATAGACTTTCATAGTGACACCTCGGATAGCAGACAATAATCAAACAAACAGTATTCTGATTATTCAGTGGATGAGAAGATGTGTAAAGTGTTAGCAAAGAGTGATTTGATCAGGTAAACTATTGATTATGCCATCTCTACATTATAAAGTTGCTACAGCTCTTGGTTGGCTTTAGTTAGAGTCAGATTACAGCATGGAAACAGACTATGGGGCTGACCAGATATCCTAAACTAATCTAGTCCCATTTGCCTCTAAACCCTTCCTATTCATATACCCATCTAGATGTCTTTTAAAATGTTGCAATTGTACCAGCCTCCACCACTTCCTCTGGCAACTTGTTCCACACAGGCACTACCCTCTGCATGAAAAAGTTGCCTCTTTGGTCCCTTTTAAATTTTTCCCCCCTCACCCTAATGTTGAACATGATTTAGTGCTTGCTTACTCATTGCCCTGGCCTGCCATCTGTCGCCTCCCATCACCTCAGAAATTAACACTCAAATGTAGGCTGAAACCTCAAAAAAACAATTCGTTCTGAAGATAGATAAATCTATCTAACTAGGCTGGTGATTAGGACGCTGGTCAACAGGTCACTGTACTCTCAGTTCACACTGACGGATTACAACAATTTTCAAGTCTTGATATTGGGGTTACGGGGGAAAGAGTTGGGAAGCACTTAACTAGATTGCTCCGTACAGTTGACATGGACTTGATGGGCTGAATGGCTTTAGTTTGTGCTTTGCTTCCTGACATTCCATTTAGCACAAAAAAGCAGCAAATTCAGCACAAGAAACACATTGGAGGTATGTATTTTTGGTATTTTTGCACTGGTTCTGAGGTCATGGTACATGTTTGAGAGCTAAAATACTGTTGAACATAAAGGAAGCGTACATAGCATCTGCTTCATCAATTATAATCCCTATGCAGAGTTGCTAAGGTACCTGAGCCAGGCAATTTTGCAGTAACACCAGGGTATGTAAATGCAACCAGACAAGCTGACGAGTTAGGTCTGTGAATCATGGCTTAATTCTTCCCACAAGTCGACATTCCTTATTTGAGCAAACAAAAATTTAGGAAAGTAATGCATAATTGTTTTCCTGCCTTTTATCTCCTGAGTTAACTCAAATAGTCAGCTGAATAGTAATCAGCCTTTAAACCTCCCTTTTCACCAATTTATGTACAAATCTGTTACGAGTTAAATCTGGTACGCTTGATTCACATTAATGGTACCTTATCTGTCACAGGCAAGTAGTTCAGTCATACACTTAATCACTGAAAAATGTGAAGTCAACATTCAGTTCTTATAAAAACTGCGGATGCAGATATTCAAAATTAAACAAACTCCTGAAGAAACTGAACAGGTCTGGCAGCATCTGTGGAGTCACTAAGAGTTAACGTTTAGTCTGAAAGGATTATTCAGAAGTCCAATGGATCTACGGGTGACAAGTGATTGTTATAAACTTTTTCACTATACGTAAAGTGAAAATGTCAAAGCTCCCAAATCCCATGCAAACCAGTTCATGGTTTTCCATTAGATTTTCTTAAAGCAAACAGACACTAAGCTTTAAAAGATGATTTTCTTTTAAAAGGATTCAGCAATAAGACTACAGCTACTTGATGTACTGGTGCTTTTCTCATTACTGTATTTACTATGGAATTATCCTCAAAGAAACAGTCAACATGTTAAATGCTACTTTGTTTCACGCATAGAACCAAGTAACACACAGAACCAGATAATTGATTTTATGTTCTGCCAAATGAAAGTTTAGAGAAAGTTAATGATTTCAAAGTTTTTCTTAAAGTCAAATCATTTTTGTTCCCTAATCATAGAGTAACTGTAATCTTATTGCTGAATGTTTTAAAAATCAGTATTAACTTTATTGATAAAATAGATCCAATACTCACCATAGCCTTAAGCCATGTACACAACACTGGTGGGAGTCTGGCCAGCAGCTCCATGCCTTCCTTAGTCTGAGTATGAAGTAAAGTATATGCAAGTCTCTGTCCTGTCAGTACAAGGAGTTGTGATGCCAGAACCTCTTGATCATGTACCTGCAGAAGGGCCTGGACAGATGATAAACAAAAATCAGATTATAAAGATCCAGACTGAAATCCTGTTTAACTGTCAATATTAGTCCAACAAATGTCCCAAATTATTCCACTACTACATGGATAGCATTCATTAAAAAAGATAGCATACACCAAACAAACTTAAATTATTTCCATTGTACAGCTTTATAAGTAAGTTTGAAATGTTTAACACTTAAAGGCTCTTTGTAGAGAGGGCTTTGCAACTACATTTCCAAGTTCTCCATATACAATCAACTATAAAAGCCCATACAAGCTAGCCATCTATTCCTTGGTCCCACTATCACATGTAATGGGTGCTGGCTATTGTAGGAGATGCCACTTCAACAGTGACAATAATTGGAAGACTGGGTCAGAGTGTGAAAAAAGGCAAAGGCAGACCAAGTTTGCATTTGCAACCTCAGGTTTTAGAGCTGGAAGTACTTTTGAATCATAGGCAGTGTTGAAAGTAGTATTCTGAGTCAAGAGTACAGAATAGAGGGTAGGACCCAACCTTCAACATCATACAACATTATCCATACATGACAAAAGGTCCTGTTAGCAAGAGCAGGAGTTGAGTTGCAAGTTTTATAGCACAGAATTTAACGATTTCACCATACTTTCTGTCAATCAAAGGATTCTGATCTACATTTATCCCTCAAACACCATTTCCAAAGAGAGATCCTCTCCCTTTTTTCTATTTGTAAGTTTCCTACGTATAATTCGTCTGCCATCTTTGCTTCCATAATGGTGACTATAGTTCAAAAGTAATTCAATAGTCAAAGTATTTAATGACACATAGGTGGATTTGAAGGGCAATATATAAACACAAGGACCTGATCTGTTGGTGACCTTAAGCAGGTAATTAAAACTGCCACCGAATCAGATCCACTATTATTCCATAGATTTAATTCTCAATAATGTTGATCATCAGTTTGGCTACTGTCTCATTAGTATTTGTAGACCTTGCTGTGTAAAAAGATATTATTTGCCTAAATAACAGACTACAGTTCAAAAACAGTTCACTAGCTGCAAAACAGTTTGGGATGTCTTTAGAATATGAAAGGCACAAAATAAAATCATTAGTTTCTAATTTATTAGTTGTAATAAATGATCCATCCAGTCTTCCTGTTTAGTGAAAAAATACAACCAAGGAAATGACTTGGCAACTCCATTAATTAATTATATAGTTTAAATAAATGACTCAAAGTATAGATGTGTGTGTTACCTCTTCACCAATATGGTCAATTCCATGATTATACAGCTCACATACATAATGTCGGCGGATAACATCCTCATTCACTTGGAGGTTCTGAGACAGCTCCACTGCCACTGACGGCCAGTCTTCATTTTGTTCTCTATGTGATTGCTGTTTAGAAGTACATTCAGTCTTTGGAGGTTTGATTAGTTCTTTCACTGAAGCACTGACTAATTTCATGAGGAACTGGAAGACAACAATCGATAAGTTATTGCACTAGAAAGTATCAGGAAATAAGACAAAATGCTACAAACACATTGGTCCTTTGTTTTTCCTGATGTATATTTGTGAATGGCTTCAGTTCTGGAACACTTTACATGTTCAGTGACCTATCAGCATAACATGACCAAATTAGTACCACATTAATGATAGTTTTTGTGCTGTAGACTTAGGTACTCCAACCAACTTCATATAATACGACTGAAGTTGAATTCATGCTAGAAATTAATCAGTTTCTAAGCAATTATAAATTGAAACTAAGTTTTTAAAACCTTATGGTTGATGTAGTTTGCAATCACTGAAAACTCAAAACTGCACCTTTGTTACGAAGTACAGAATTTAAATTTTCATACAAAACATTTGCTTTGTTAGTGTAGTTAATGAAGCAAATAATTCAAAATGACAGTCTTAGAGCCACAATTTAGTAAATGATTTGCTTACCTGCTGTCTGAGAGACACTATATTAGGATCCATATCTCCACTTGGCAGCAGCTGAATTGAAGTTAGCTCCTTGAAAAATGCATTTTTACCCTGGAAGTAAAGATGCAGCATAAAATGAGACATTGCTTGTCCAGGACAACAATTTTAACTTTCAATTATGAATGGCAAAAATTCTTAAAATTCATTCATTAATTTATCCTTTGAAGCAACTTCACTTCCATTTCAAAACAGTACTGAATGGTTAGATAACAGTAATATGTAATAATACACATACGGAACATGGAAGGAAATAAAGTATAATGAGTGCTATGTGGACAAATTAATAAGTGTTCAGATGTATATTTTAAGAAAAGCAAATACCAAGTAATAGTTAAACACATGTATAGCAACGAACTTAGAACTTTTAAAACATTAGACTGCAAAACATTAGACAAAAAATAGGACAATACCTTACTGTCAAAGAGACTAAATATTTTGACAGACTTCATTCCAAACAGCATTATTCCATGCATGATAACAGCCAAAATATAGTGGTGCTGAACCAATGGGTAATGAACATGTCTTTGTTCTAGAGCCAGATCCACTATTGATGTTGGGCCTTCCACAGATGACCACGTATCTTCTATGTCTAGAGATGGTTCCTTCATTTCATCACTGCTAACTTCAGCCTAATAACATAGATCATATTAAAAAGGGCAAATTAGTATCACATAAAACTTTGCAACAATATATAAACAAAACAATTAAACCAGCATATTTCCAATTAATTACACAATATCCAGCAAAAACAAACTGATCCATGTTGGTATTAATGCCTCTTTTGAATCTCCCTCTATTCTCTGTATCAAAATCTTTCAACCTTTTTACCTTTCTCCTCTGGTGTTTAACTAGCTTCCTTGAAAGGCATCTATGCTTTTGCTACAACTGTTTGCAAACATGCCCAAAAACAAAAATTCTAAATTCCTTTGATAAAAGGCATTTCTTCAACTTATCCAGTTTCATTAATTTAATTAAGGTTCTTAAAATTATCACCATGTTACATTCTCTACTTGTAAATGCAGTAATTTTTGTTTTCACATGGTCTTGTACAACAATATGACAAAATGCTATTTTACACATTTTTTACCCTTTGTAAACAATGCATCATTATTATTGTTTATCACAAGATGGCATAAGAATGCTTATATGTTTTAAAATGTCAACCTTGCTCATGAAGATTTATTTGGAGCATATGATACATAGGAACATGAGAGTTAGGAGAAGTTAACCATTCAGTTCTTAAAGCCTGCTCCACCATTCAATAAGATCACAGCTGATCTTATGTGTTCCACAGTACCACCAATCCCAAGTAACGGTTAGGTAAGGGAATCAACGAGAACCAAATCTTCCACAAGAAAAGATATACTTGCCATAGGAGGAGTGCAGTGAAACTTCACCAGTTTGATTTCTGGGATAGCAGGTTTGTTATATGGGGAGAGATTGGGTCAACTGAGCCTGTATTCACTGGAGTTTAGAAGAATAAAAGTAGTTCTCAATGTTACATATAACATTCTGACACAGGGGTATGTTTTCTCTCACTGAGGCCTCCAGAACAGCCACAATGATGTTGAATAGTGGAGTGGGCATAAAGGGCTGAACAGTCTGTTTCTGCTCCTATTTTCTATGGTTTTATGTATCTACCAGCCTCCACCTTAAAAATATTCTAATACCTCCAACATCGTGGGGCAGAATTCCAATGTCACTGCAAACCCAACTAAACACTCATTTCCGTCTCCACCTACACAGTACACAATATAAATTTAGGACTAATTTCAAAACAACTTAGCACACTCTATTGCCAAGGTTGTCAAAGCACATCTTTAATAATATGAAGATGCCAGACAAGACTGGAATATTTACATTTTTCACATGCTAAAGCCAATCTCATGATCCTAGAAAATCCATTTCTAATGTTTCACAATATATATATGTTTATGACCATTGCTGTGGAGACCAGACGTCTATGCCTGGGAACTATTCCTTTCCTCTAGCATTCAACTTCTGTATTAAACACTCCTGGTTTCAGAAGAGATAGCAATGAGTTTAAAAATCCCACTCATGCAATTACTTAATTCCAGTTAAAATTCCTATTGTTGCCAGTAGCAGCCTGTTCAAGTTCGGGATACTCAGGTTAATAATGTCCCATTATCTGGTCTCAAACACACTAATAATTTGGTGGGCTGTTCAAGACCAAATACAAAAAAATCTCAACAGCTTCTAAATTGAAGGAATTTCAATCCCATTGGCTATATAGATTGAAATACAAATCCCAAAAGGTGGAAACAACATTCTACAATCTGTAAAAATTAATCCAAACATGTTAACTCTTAAAATGTAATGCTATTTCTTTACCTCCATTAAGGTTTGAAGGAGCAATGAACAAGAACCAAGGAAAGAAGTGATGGAGGTATCACTCATGCCAACATCCTGTCCAGAAAAGAAAAATCAAACTTTATAATCAGACACTTAAAAATCAATCAGCATTTCCATTTGTTTTAAGAATTTTCATGGCATGTTTCGCCTCATACAATCCCAATGTCCCAAACACAAGTCCATGCTGAATGAGTGGCCAGATGATCAGATTCCAAGCTTATGGTAACAGGATTTTACAGTACAGGAGGCCATTCAACCCATCATGTCTCCAAAGAGCTACCCAGGTAGTCCCATTATCCAGCTCTATGTGCACTGCACTCTGAATTCATCACTTTCAAGCATATGTCCAGCCCCTTTTTAAAACTGCTTTTAGAATTGGCAGAACATTCCAAATCCTAATAACTCTCAGTCAAGATGCTTCTCATCTCAATCAGAGCTCTTTTGCTGATTGTCTTGAAATTGTGATCCCTATTTACTAACATAGCAACTAGGAGAAACTGAATAACCTTCTTCACCCTGTCAAAATCGCTATATTTTGAACACTTCAACAAGGTCAACACTTCTGCTGTAAGCAGAATAGGTCCAATTGCTCTAATCTTTCCATGTGTCTAAAATCCCTCGCTCTTGATATCATTTTACTAAATCTCCTTTGCACTTTCACGAGGGCTTTTAACAATCTTCCTTAAATAAGGTTTGTAGAAGTGTAGCATCACTTCTGCACTTTTATACTCTATGCCTTATTTATAAACCCAAGGATCATATAAGCCTTCTTAATAACTTTCATCTTGCCTAGCCACATTCTGAGAACTATGCACATGAACCCCAAAGTCCCTCTGCTTCTGTACTCCCCTCAAAAGTTGCACCACTGGGCCTATATTGTCTCCAAGTTTCTTCTACCAAAATGCATTACCTTACATTTCTTTGCATTGAAATTCATCTGCCAGGTATCTGCCCATTTGGCCAACTTGTCAATTTCTCTCTGAAGTCACCCAGAGTCATCCTCACAATTCACTATTCTCCCAAGCTTGGTTATCATCTACATATTCAGAGACTTTGCTCCCAAATTGTTCTTTTATAAATTATAAGAGCCAAGGGCTCCAACAACGATCCCTAGTTTCAACTTTTCTCCAGTCTGAGAAATGCCCATCTACAAAAAACCCCTGTCTTCTATTAGCCAACTTCTAATCCATGTTGCAAAGGACTCAATCTCAAATATTTTTAATTTACTAACCAACCTGTCATATGCACTATAGGTCCAAATATACAACATCCACAGCACTACCATCATCCACTGCCTATATCACCTCATCAAAAAACCGAACAAAGCTTGTCAGACATGATCTCCCCTTAAAGCCATGTTGACTGTCTGGTTTTGATTTTTTTTTAACACTCACTCAGTTGGCTGAATACAGAGCTTCACAAGGTGCAAGATTAAGGCCACAGTTTGCAAACTCCACTTCCGAATTTATCTGCAAGTCTTGGCAGAACATTCAACCCTCACAGGAACCTAGTACAGTTTTATCCAACAGCACATGTGACTTCAATATTAAATAAAGGCAGAAATCCATTGGGTTAAGTTATACATTTATTTAAGCTGAATCAAAGACTTCAGCATCAAAATTAGATTTAAAAGTTATCAATTTTTTAAATAAAGCTTTCTATATACTTGTTAGAACCCTTGCCATTTTTTCATGATTTTTACTTTTTTTTGAAATCAAATGTTTAATAATGAGCTGAAAATGACTGACGGACTTTGATACAGCTTGGGTTAAAAAGTACATATGAAGACAAGCTTTGTTTATTTGAGAGGCCAGGCCTGAAGGCTAATTGCAAGCTAGGTCTTGATTAAAAGGGTCTAAAAGACAAACTGACTACCAGGAACTGCACTATATTTAAAGAGATTCAGAAGTTGGTCATTGACGAGGTCAGTGCCTGCGTGTTGGTTCCACCAAGTCTGAAGGAGACCTCATATTCAAACAGATGGCACTTGTGACTGAGGCCTCAGGGACAGTCTATCAGAGCGGAACCAGAGCAGACGATGTTTTCTGAGAGATAGTTTTGGAATGCTGCTTCAACAGCATGAGGATTTAAAAGTTCCCTGCCTCATCTGATACACTAGGTCAATGGGTAGAAAGCGGAGTTAGAAGTATCAATGACTTCACTTGTGTGAACTGAGAAAGTGACGCTGATCAACATTTTAGCAAAAACAGCCAAGGAGTCCAATGCATTCTGAAGGACATTTTGGCCAGATTTGTTATTTTGCTTTACTTATCCCTTTAATAGTTGTTTATCTTCATGTTTTTCTGTGAATGGGGCTGAAAACAAAATGTTTCGGGTTTAAAGCATAGATGTTCATCCATTTACGTTGCTGTATAATTTACTCTATGATAATGTTAGATTGTATTTAATAAATTTTTAAAGTCTTAAAACTGGTGTCGAGATGAATTATTCATGAAGTCTGGTTCGGAACTACTGAAGTGACTATTTCGATGTCTTCAACAGTTTAATTTTACTATTTTGCAAATACTGAGGTCGAAAGGCTGCTTTGCTTCAGCTCTCTGTCTCTGTGATATGAAGTACAATTGTGCAATTTATTGGGCAGCGAAGCTGATTGAAACACTGCAGGTTAATCTCTCTTTCTTCTCTTTCCAGGTAAGGAAAAAATTAGTCTCCACCTGTCTCGGCTGGATTCAAGTTCAGGTCCCAAAACTTGATTTATATTATCCTAATGTACAGGATGAGGGCATCACTGGCTAGACCAGCATTTATTGCTCATCCCTAATTGGTCAGAGGGCAGTTAAGAATCAACTACATTGCTATGGGTAGGCCAGACCAAGTAAGTTTCCTTCTCTAAAGGACATTAGTGAACAATATGGATATTTCTGACAATCAACAATTGTCATAATTAGATTCATAATTCAAGATTTGTATTGAATTCAAATTTCACCATCTGCCACAATGGGATTTGAACTTGGGTCTCCAGAACATACCTGGGTATATGGTAACACCACTAGGCTGTCATCTCCCCCTGTCCCATAGCTTCAATTCAAAGTAAACAAAGAAAAGCAGGAAAGGTTTCTAAGACCACTGAAGATTCATTAATGCATTCCCCAATCTTTCAAAAATACTCACTCTTCTGCACAGTCTGTCTTTTGGCGCCTTGCCAACCTATTAAAACAACAACATTGAAAAGGGGCATCAACGCTTTTCATCAATAAAAGTTGAATGACAAGAAACCTTATAATCGTTCAATTACTTAGCATGTAACAAACTCAAGTGCTCCAGGGAAAGCAGGAATGAAAATCTGACAATTTACTTTAGTGATGCTACTACCTACAAGATCTGGATGTAAGATGTGATGATGCTGCTCCTTTAACAAGGTTATGTTGTTCTTGGTTTTTTCTCCCTGCAAGAGAAGTCGGAAAAGACACAGACTCCGAAAAGTCTAAGCTTGAAGGGTTTTGGGGCCAGTTTGGTTATAGCTAACAGATACTGCCTCAAGAAAAAGGCTTTCGAATTTTTGGAAAAAAAAACTTGTACAATGAAAGGGGAGTGGCCAGTTCTCCCAGCTCAGCTTTTCTCTGATTGGAAGTAGTCAGGCATTGTGAAGCTGCTGGACCCAAGAGAGGCAGGTCCATGCTGATCCTCCCTCTCTGACTTCTCTCCTGTGAGACCCTGTGTTTGATTTTACCTTTTGTGCCAATGAGTGTTTATGGGGATTGTAGCATGTATTGGAAACAGCATCATTAAGTTAAGTTAACCTGTTGGGTTTTCAGATAGATTAAGTTATTCTGTTCTCTTTTGTTTGTGTTTAATTCGATAATCTTGTAAATAAATTCTGTTTGAAACAAAGTGGTTTGACTAACTGCATCCCTCCCAGAATATCCACCTTACACCTGCCTAAAACAATTAGCAAAGTTACGGTCTGGGCTACTTTCTTGAAAAGTTTTGAGGGGGTCTGGCCTGGTCTATAACAAAGACAGTCAGTGGCATTACAGCAATTCAGAAGCACCTACTCACTGGAGCAACAGGATATTGTAGTTTGACCAAGATGTACAAAAATAAAATCCTTTACTTTTAAACAACAGTCTAAAGATATAGCTAGTATTGTTACCCAATCGCAATGAAGTATACTGTTAATATTTCAGTCTCAGCATTATTAATTAGTACACCAGTAAAATTTCAGACATCACTGATTTAAATGAAAATGTCCACTAGATGGCAACAAAAACAAAGACCATTCAGTTTGACCAAATTGTGGGTTATACAGACAGAGCTGTATAGCATGGAAACAGACTCTTCAGTCAAGCTCGTCCATACCAAACAGATATCCTAAATTAACCTAGTCACATTTGCCAGCATTTGGCCCTTATTCCTTCTAAACCTTTCCTATTCATATACCCATGCAGTTGCCTTTTAAATGTTGCAATTGTATCAGCCTCCACCACTTCCTCTGGCAGCTCATTCCATACATGTACCACCCTCTGCGTGGAAATGTTGCCTCTCAGGTCTCTTTTAAACCTTTCTCCCCTCACCTTAAACCTATGCCCTCTAGTTTTGGACTTCACTACCCTGGAAGGAAAGACCTTGGCTATTCACCCTATGCTCCTCATGATTTTATAAAAACTTTTATAAGGTCACCTCTCAGCTTCCAATGCTCCAAGGAAAATAACCCTAGCCTATACAACCTCTCCCTTTAGCTCAAACCCTCAAATCCTGAAAACATCCTTATAAATCTTTTCTGAACCCTTTCAACTTTCACAAGCAGGGAGACCAGAATGGAACGGAATATTCCAAAAGTGGCCTAACCAATGTCCTGTACAGCCACAACATAACCTCCCAACATCTATACTTAATGCACTGACGAGTAAAAGCAATGATACCAAATGCCTTCTTCACTATACTGTCTACCTGTGACTCTACTTTCAAGGAACTATGAACCTGCACTCCAAGGTCTCTTTGTTTGGCAACACTCCCCACGACCTGACTATTAAGTATATAGGTTCTGCCCAGATTTACCTTACCAAAATGCAACACATCACATTTATCAAAATTAAACTCCATCTTGCCACCCCTCGGCCCATCTGATCAAGATCCCATTGTACTCTGAGTAACCTTCTTGGCTGTCCACTTTTGGTGTCATCTCCAAACTTACTAACCATATCTCTTATGTTCACATCCAAATCATTTATATGAATGAAAAAAAACTGTGGTCCCAGCGCCGATCCTTGTGGCACACTGCTGGTCACAGGCCTCCAGTCTGAAAAGCAATCCTCCCCCACCACCCTCAGTCTTCTACTTTCGAGCCAGTTCTGCATCAAACGGCTAGTTCTCCCTGTATTCCACATGATCTAACCTTGCTAATCTGTCTACCATGCCAAACCTTGTCCAATTACGGACGTCCATATAGTTCACATCCATCACCCTGCCCTCATCAATCCTTTGTTACTTCTTCAATAAAATTCAATCAAGTTAGTGAGACATGATTTTCCACCCACAAAGCCATGACTGAAAACTCCTAATCAATAAGTGCCTTTTTCAAATACATGTAAATCCTGTCCCTCAGGATCCCCTCCAACAACTTGCTCATCACTGATGCCAGGCTCACTGGTCTATACTTCCCTGGCTTTTCCTTACCAACTTTCTTAAACAGCGGCACCATATTAGCTAACCTCCATCCTGCGGCACCTCACCTGTGGCTATCAACGATACAAATATTTCAGCAAGGGGCCCAGCACGTCCCTAGCTTCCCACAAAGATCTAGGGTACATCTGATCAGGTCCCAGGTATTTATCCACCTTTACGCATTTTATGATGTCCAGCCCACTTACCTCTGCAATAAGAACACTTTTCAAATTCCCGCTATTTATTTCCCAACGTTTTCTATCTCCCATATCCTTCTCCACAGCAAACACTGATGCAAAATACTCATTTAGTATCTCCCCCATCTCCTGCAGTTCCACATATAAGCGGCCTTGCTAATCTTTAAGGGGGCCTAATCTCGCTCTAGTTACCCTTTCATCCTTATTCAAATTAAGGTTTTTTTTAAATATTAGTTGTGAAATTTTCTGTTCAATCCTAAAATGCAGTTTTTTACAAACCCTGTGGTTGGTTTACAGTGCTCTTGTTCATGACGGGCTTTTCTGTTCTACATCACACTGTCATTTCTTGGCATTATTAGAAACAATGTACAGGGAGAAACATTGTCATATCTGTTTACTCAAACACATTTTGGAAGTTTGATTCAAGACTAAAGAGCATTTTATAATCTGTTACACTAATATCGTTTTTGACTTGATCTTCTTAATATTTCATCTTTCTTTTAATCATAATTTTTGTATTAATGATTTATGTAGTTAAGCAATTAGGTTAACACCAAAATAGAAATTAAATATTAAGCTTTACCTTATCCATTAGATAAGCAGTGGCTGACAGTCTCTTTACAATAAAGGTGTTCCACATCATTACAGCAACTCCTGCAAATAAAACACGACTTACTAAGGTGTAGCTGATTACAATGACTCAACCCAATATTTCATCTACTAAGAATAACAATATTAAAATGTTCAATTTTATGAAATAAGCTTGAGTTTAATATTTAAATGTTGTTTTATAAATATCTACAATTGAAATCATGCTTGTAACAATAGGGTTGTGGGTTTCATCCACTTGGTGGCAACATGGAATGATTTTCTGTCATCTGTTACTTTATTTCCTGGACTGCACCAGTAACCCCACCTTGGGGCCTATAACTTAAAATTAAATATTAAATATTTCATTTGATCATTTTTTTAAGAAGTTTTCTTTCACTGATCCTGACATTTCACCCTTGCTAGTTTGCTCCATCTTTTGAGTTTTCAGCTGAACTCAATCTGTCACATCTTAAAAGTGTTCCTATTCAACACTTTATTGTTCTTGTGCTGGTTTAGGCACCCACTATTCCTACTGCACAAGATTACCCAGTTCACTTAATAGCCTTTCTGTTGACTCCAAATGCCACCATCGCTTTTGTAGAAACAAATAAATTAGAAATCCAATGTCAAAATGACTCCCCCATATGGGTGGCACGGTGGCACAGTGGTTAGCACTGCTGCCTCACAGCGCCAGAGACCCGGGTTCAATTCCCATCTCAGGCGACTCTGTGTGGAGTTTGCACATTCTCCCTGTGTCTGCGTGGGTTTCCTCCGGGTGCTCCGGTTCCCTCCCACAATCCAAAAATGTGCAGGTTAGGTGAATTGGCCATGCTAAATTGCCCGTAGTGTTAGGTGAAGGGGTAAATGTAGGGGAATGGGTCTGGGTAGGTTGCGCTTTGGCGGGTCGGTGTGGACTTGTTGGGCCGAAGGGCCTGTTTCCACACTGTAAGTAATTTAATACTGCTCATTGTATTGCTGGTGATTCTTAAAGATACAAATAATTCTATTGCTGCTTTTGGACCCTTGCCATCACCTAAAACTCAATATTTTTGATTGATGTTAAAAAAAATACATTTACAAGGTTTGACAATTTGTGTGCATGTAATCAGGAAAGCTAATAGAATGTCATGTTTTATTGCCAGATGAACCGAATGAAAGAGTAGTGAGGTTATGCTTCAGTTATACTTCATTAGCGAGACCATGTCTGGAGTACTGTGCACTGTACTAGTCACTATACCTGGTCATGCACTGGTAGTAGTTCAAAGAAGGTTTACTAGACCGCTACCTGGAATGAAGAGATTGCCTTACTAATTGGCTAAATAGGCTAGGCCTGTATTCTCTGAAGTTTAGAAGAGTCAGAACTGACTTAATAAAAACATAAAAGATCCTCCGGGGACATGACCAGGTGTTGCCTCATGGGAGAATCTAGAAATAGGAGTCATAGTTTAAAAATAAAGGGTCGCCTTTTAAGACAGATGAGGGAAAAAAATATTGTCTTTGGAATTCCCTTCCTCAAAAAGGCAGTGAAATGCACAATCTGTAGGTGTTTATAAGGCAGAGATTACCAATGGATGAATTATGATCTGGGGTATGCAGGAATATGGCGTTGAGGTTAAAATCTGATCAAACATGATTTACTGAATGGCAGAGCAGGCTCAGAGGCCTACTCCTGTCCTGTCCCTTGATCATATGTTCCTACAGCCTCTTTTTGCACATTAATAGTCTATGTTTCTGTGTTCTAACTTTGCGGTGATCTTTTCTTTAATATTTATTTATAAAATTGATTTATAGTTTGTAGTTTGAAATCTGCAGTTTTCTTTTAGCAACAATCGGAAAAAAAAGTGTGATATGCACTTTTAAGGGTGTAGGCACACTTTGATAAAACAATTCACTGTTTGCCCAACACAGTATTATCTAACGTTAATGACTTGCACTTACACAGGGCAGTTAATGAAAACAAGCGCACAAACTCATTGGGCAAGCAGATGTCGGGGAGGAAAAGATAAAAATGACAATCAAACACTTTCAAATAGTTGGATCTTAGGGTTATCAATGGTGATGAGGCAAATGGAAGGAACTGGACAGAAAGTTAGTCAAAGGAAATGAATGGCTAGGAAGTAGTATCAGCTGGAAGATAATAGAGAAAATGGCAGCAATTTGTAGCAAGGTTGGAAGCTTTAAGTTAAAATGCTCTGAGGCAGCATGGGGAGCCAGTATAATTCAGTGAGAATAGGGCACAAGGATCAGTGCAATTCACTATGTTACAATAAAAACACAGTAGTATTTTGGATAAACCAGAGCGTATGGAGGATGGATGGCATTAAAGTGGCTGTCAAGAGGTAATGAAAGCAAGACAAATGATTTTGGTACTGAAGGATGAGTGATCCTCCCACAATCCAAAGATGTGCAGGTCAGGTGGATTGGCCATGCTAAATTGCCCATGCTAAATTGCCCATAGTGTTAGGTGCATTAGTCAGAGGGAAATGGGTCTGGGTGAGTTATTCTTCGAAGGGTCAGTGTGGACTTCTTGGGCCAAATGGCCTGTTTCTACACTGCAGAGAATCTAACATGGATAAAAAAAGGTTTCCAATATTTTGGGCATAAAAGTGAACAGTTATAGGTATAAATTAAAATATAAATTCAAACAATTAAGCAGAATGTCAAGATGTCAAACAGCTTCAAGTTAAAAGAACAGCACAGAGTAGAGACTGTAGCAAGGTTAGGTAACTTCAGTCTTCTCCCACGTTGTGCTGAAGGAAGCGATCATTCATTGATAAACAAAAAGAGTGGCAGAAACTTTGAGTTATCAGAAGTGTTTATATCAAACATGACCCCAATTAAAACGATCAGTGCAATGTGAAATCTGGCCAACTACCAAGAACCTTTTGTGTGGTAAATTATCCTACCTCATCTTTATCTTTACACTAGTTGTAAAAAGGCTCAGAACTGTTTCTGGGGCTGTGAGATCTGTTGAAACTAAATTGACTAAGGGGTTGTGTGATAAATGGGAGGCAAGACTTTTGAATTAAGAAAGGGACATTCTGTCAGGCAATTTCTTTCCTCCTGACCAAAGTCCACGCTGGACTCACAAGAAGTGTGACTCTATGAAATTTGACCTCTAATCCGACAAACATCTGGAGACTGCCTGATCTGAATGGACCATATGAAGCCATACTGCACTCAATACTCGACTAAAATTATTCATCAATTCATCATCCTCCTCATCAGCACCAATCTCTTCGAGCTTTTCATCAAAACCGAGCAGTTTTATAAACCTGTTTCCTCTTCCATTTCCATCCACAAGTTCAAAAACGTAAGGCACATGGGCATTTAATCACTGAAATGGGAATCATCTGGTCAGCTGCTACTGTTATATTTCTCCCACATTCTCAGCTTATCCATATTCATCAAGCTAGAGCTCCGGTCCTACATCACCTCCTTTCCATCTCCTCTCATTCATCTTGTTCACCCACTTCCATTCTTGGCCTCAATGCCAGTCAATACTAAGTGGGTCCCTCTCCTCAGGTAGCCAAAGATCTCTGCGCAATTTTTTTTTGGCACCGATGAGGTCAACTACAGTACATTATTCATGCAATGATGTTTTTAACCATGGTCAGCACCTGATAAAATTACCACTACCTTTTGGAACAGTAAGTTGCAAACCACTTGAGTGCATTTTTCCTCCTGTATTATTGCCTAGCAAGTCATTGCTAATAACACTAGACAATGTCAAGTACAAATAAAACACATGTTCTTGCCTCGCCAACTGCTTAAACACTGACGAAGGCGGTTGTTGTAGG
This sequence comes from Chiloscyllium plagiosum, assembly GCF_004010195.1. NCBI lineage: Eukaryota > Metazoa > Chordata > Chondrichthyes > Orectolobiformes > Hemiscylliidae > Chiloscyllium > Chiloscyllium plagiosum. Next base: position 40,121,687 of record NC_057718.1, on the reverse strand, counting down.
CTGGCTGGTTAAGACAGTAGTTCTTTATTTTCACATCTTTGACAAGTTTAAAAGGTGGCTGAATAACAGAATTACACAGTACTTCTGAAATCCACCTGTGATTCTGAAGATGTTTCTGCAAAACTAAATGGCCTCTATTATTCTGTGATGGATCATTAAAGTACTTAATAGTCATCACATTTTATCAATAAAAGGATATACATGAAGATTCCGTGGGAAAATAGTAAGAGTTGCCCAAAGATCCCAAGCTTTTAACAGCAAAGACAAGAACAAGTCGAAAATAACAGAAGGGATGTAACACTGAACTTATGGAACTAGGTTCAGAGTTTAGATTACAGATCCTTGAGTGGAATATAGTCATTTGCAGGTTTAAGAAAACTGGAAATCACTAGGTGTGATTTAAAGCATGGATTTCCAATCCTAGCTGGTGCTTGGTTCTCAGACACATTAATATTTCCTGCATTTATACACTTTTAACAGTATTAGTCGAGTTCTGTCTGGTACAGAATAGCAAGTACTAACCACGCTGAACATGAGCATTGCCAATGCATTTCAGATGGTCCACAGATATGCTCAAAAAACGATCTTCCTAGAAGCCAAAAGACAATAACAGATGATACTGGGAAATTACGCTTGAAATTTTTATAGAAAAAGCCCTTAAGAGGCAAATATTTATAAAATAATACTTTTGTATAGAGATATCAAACCAACTATATGCAATACAAACAGAATGTAGACAAAGCCTTTGAATAACAGTATTAAGTATATCTGCACATTCACAGCCATCATTTAAATTGCAAACTGTCTACAAACTTTTTATCGAAAACTCTATGGACACTCACAACAACGTTCATTCAGATATTTAACAGATAAACAACCAATCAAACATGGAGCCAAAAGGAGGAAAGGCAAGGAGTTGTGATGAAAAACCTAGTTAGGGAGGGCTGAGAAGCGAAAATGGTTTCCAGTGAGAATTCAATATTTTAGGATTTTGACAAAGAGGCACAAATGATGGATCAAATGAAGAATTGGAGTCTTAAGAATTGAAGTTATAAACAGTTTTCAGAGTAGTTGGGCTAGAGGAGGTTAGAGGAATTAGTCAGAAGAAAACTATAAAAATGATTGAACACAAAGATGATATTTTAAATTTGAGGTGGAGGTGGACTAGAAGACAAACCAAGTACTGGGGTAATTAGTGGGCAGGATTTACTTCATAGTGAAATACAAAGGTTTGGTGAATTGAAATTGGAGAGCGCAGCATGGAAGGATAGCATTAGGACTGTTAATTTTAGAGGTAACTGAGTAATGGATAGGCAGTCTTCATGATGGTAATGAAATTAATTTGGAAGTATTGCACTGGTTCAATAAAAATATCAACATTTCAAACAGTTTTGTTAAACAGCAGCCAGAAAAAGCAAATGGAATTGGATAGGAGGTTATGGAACACTTATGGAAGGAAACACTTCAATCTTCCCAATGTAACTGAGACATAAATGATAACCTGCAATAACAAAACTGGGTTACCCTTTATAACTTATAAAGGGGTGCAGCTGGACTGTCAGCTCAACAAGAGGAGGATCCTAAAATAATCCAACAATTCAGCAAGGTCTCCATATTTGGGGTGGCATGGTGGCTCAGTGGTTAGCACTGCTGTCTTACAGCACCACGGTCCCAGGTTCGATTCCAGCCTCGGGCGACTGTGTGGAGTTTGCACGTTTTCCCAGTGTCTGCGTGGGTTTCCTCTGGCTACTCTGGTTTCCCACAATCCAAAGACATGCAGGTCAGGTGAATTGGCCACGCTAAATTGCCTGTAGTGTTAGGTGCATTAGTCAGAGGGAAATGAGCCTGGGTGGGTTACTCTTTGGAGGGTCGGTGTGGACCGGTTGGACCGAGGGGCCCGCTTTCCACACTGTAGGGAATCTAATCTTTATGATCGGAACAAAAGAGCTGCTTCAGCATACTTCGATGTCTAACCAAAATGCATAGAATATTAATAGAAAAGCTTAATATTGCACTTTCAGCCTGCAGAATTCTCCCTCATAAATTTTATTAGCGAGAACTCAGGCTCGGTTATAATGAAATTCAAATACTGTCTTAGTCATCATTTGCTTTTGGAGTGCTCATTAAACTAATGGGCATCCGTGAGGTGCGTGTTACTGTATTTCCTAAGACAAATGTGCTTGCAGCAGACAGCAGTCAATTTCAGAATGCATTTTTATTTATGCAATTAAAGGCAAGTATTTTGAAATATATTATTATAGACAAATACTATTGACACAATATGGGGAAGTTCTTGAAAATAATATTTGTCATTTATGATTATCCTCTAAAATACAATTATTTAGTTCAGTCTTTTTATAACATAAACTAGACTGCAAATTTATATGAACACTGAATTTAGCTTCTCCTGCACTAACTTTCAGGCAGTTGTTATTTTAACAGAACATAAAGAAGCCATCTGATGAATTTAATAATGTACAATATTATAATCCATACAATGTGAAGAGTTGTAGATTTGTGTTTACCTCTGGATTTTTGTTCCATTGCACTACATATTCCCAACAACAATGAGCATGAAGAGCATCAGATTCTAGACTGCAGGGGAATCGCTCATAAGCCAACCGGAGCAACTCTGTAACAATAAAAACATTTTAAACAAAAAAAACCCCACAAACTAGCATTCTAAGAATCAGTTTTCTCTGTTAAAGCAGATAACATCAGTTACATAAAAACATAATTCCGATGTCCCAATTCGTGTAGCATTCAGAAAGAGAGCATATATACATTGAGAAAAATCTTAAAATAACGATTTTGACTCAAATGTCGAGGCCATGATAAAGATGTTTGCACAAGGCGAAGATACAAAATTAGTCGTGTGGTTGACCGTGGTGAGAAACGATTTAGGTTACAGGAAAATATCGATGGCATGGTAAATTGCAGTAAAATGGGAAATAAAATGCAATCTTGTAAATTGTGAGGAAATCCACCCTGAAACTTGTAACAAGGGAACACACAATAAATGGAAGATACTAGCAAGACAAAGCAGAGGGACTTTGGAGTTCATGCCTACAGATTCTTAAAAGGAGTTAGATTGGCAAGTAAGGTACCTAAGGCGGCAAATAGCATGCATTATTTTATTAGCTGAGGGATAGAGCAGAGAAGTTGAGGGATTATGCTAAAACTATATACAGCACTCGTTAAACCACAGGTCGAGCATGATAATGCAAATCCAATCACCATATTAGAAGATGATGTCAATAGGCACAAATCATGCAAAACAGACTTAGGAGGATGATGCCAGGATGGAAAAATGTCAGCTGAGAAGAAAAACTGACAGGAACGGGGTGTTTTTCTTGTAAAATTTACTATAAAATTCTGTCATAGCCATATAATCTGTGAACTGTGCATCTGTACAACTTGCTTAGTCCCCTTTTTTGGAACTTTTTTCAAAAAAAAGACTATTTAAAAACAAATCAGCAAAGTTGTACTCCAACAGAAGGATTATTGTACAACTAATGTTGAAAGTTACAAAGTGATAATTATGAAGAACATAAGAACTAGAAGCAGGTGTAGGATATCTGACCCTTCGGGCCTGCTCCGCCATTCAAGAAGATCATGGCTGATCTTTTCATAGCCTCAGCTCTACTTACTCACTCACTCACCTTAATCCTCAATTCCTTTACTGTTCAAAAATCTATCTTTGCCGTAAAAGCATTCATTAAAAGCATTCATAAAAGCCTCAACTGCTTCACTGAGCAGAGAATTCCACAGATTCACAACCATTTGGGTGAAGTTCCTCCTCAACTCAATCCTAAATCTGTTCCCCCTTATTTTGAGAGTATGCTCCCTAGTTCTACTCACCGGTGGAAACAACCTTCCTGCTTCTACCTAATCTACTTCCTTCATAATTTTATATGTTTCGATAAAATCACCCCACTCATTCTTCTAAATTCCAATTTATATTAACTAAAGTACAGATACAAACATTAAAAAGTAGTAATGATGAAAACAAGATAAACATAAGATCAACCTGTTACCATTGCAGGCCTGTTTTTCCTGCAAGACTTTCTTTCCAAAGTGAAGTGGCTGAAGATGAAGACAAAGTCAGAGCTGCAATGGCTTTTTCCATCAGTTACAGCATTTGCAGATTACCTGGACTCGCAACGGAACTGACATGCATCCAGTATCTTCCCAGTATCTGCACAGCCACACAGCTTAGCAGGAATGTTGTCAAGGGCTCACCTTTAATCAGAAATCTAACTAGGCCAACAAATAGTTTGCCCACAAGAACACATCAAGAGATCACATACTATGTGGCTAACATCTCACTACCGGGCTGTCCAAATACTTTCCACAAATAAAAGGTGTTTGAATAAATATTTCCCACCGTGACAAGCAAAACACGAACTACACTCAAAACAGATCTCTTGATTAGTATCCCATCCACCATAGATGTGTGACTACAGTGTAAACCATTTATAAGATGCAATGCAGCAAATCATTAAACCTTTCCAACTTTTTCAAAGTTAATCTGTACAACCTAAAAGGGCCAACAGCAGACGATGAACAGAAACACCATGACTGCTTAAAACTTTCAAAAGCCACACATCACAGTGACTTTGAAATATGGTTGTTTGTTCATCATCACTGGGAGACTGGGAGTAAGACCACCATCTCTTGGTATCTGAGGAGGTGGGCAGCAGGGGTTTGCTCCTGCTGCACACAGGTGATATGCTTCCCACTTCTCAAAGCTTGTGAAAAAAAACGCATGCCCACTGACAATATTATGACAGCAGGGATGAAATTAAGACCCAAACTCAAAAGGCACAAAAAGTGGTTGTGCTAGTAGGCACCTTAACCATCTACCATACAGTAAAGAATGAATCAGAGCTGGATGAAAAAGCCATGGGCTAGCCATCCATCAGACTTTAGATGCATGCTTCCCCACCCCTGCCACCCTCTGCAACTGGAAGGCCAATCTTTAAAGCAATGTAAAAAATAAAGGCCATCAATAATAGCAACTCAGGCTCTTCTACATTCTCCATAAAAGCAAATTACTGCGGATGCTGGAATCTGAAACCAAAAAAGAGAAAATGCTGGAAAATCTCAGCAAGTCTTGCAGCAGTTGTAAGGAGAGAAAAGAGCTGACGTTTCGAGTCTAACTGACCCTTTGTCAAAGCTCTGTTAGACTCGAAACGTCAGCTCTTTTCTCTCCTTACAGATGCTGCAAGACTTGCTGAGATTTTCCAGCATTTTCTCTTTTTGGTTGTCTTCTACATTCTCTTTAGGTTTAGTTACAGCGTATCCATCATAGAGAATCGGTAGGAGACTGACCACTCGCTTACTCTGCTGGACAATAAAGCTAAATATTGGTGGATTGCACATCATGAACACTGGCCGAGGAGTTGCTTCTGGGATGTGCAATGTGCCATGAAACAATTTATATTTTATCTTGCAACCAGAATTTTTTTTAAAAAGTCACTGTCCTACATTGACTGTTTGATGTACAATACTTGAATAGTCTAATAGATTATAATTTTTTTTTCTTAATAACCTTACACCTGATAATCAAGCAATATATTCATTAATGTTCCAGTGAAATTAATAAACACTCTTCTTACCAAGTATCCTTTCTAGGTCAAGCTCTTTGTACTTCTCACTCACAGGAACCCTGTTCTCTTCTTCCACTAGTTCCTCTGCATTCTCTAATCCCTTGGGTTGACGGGCCTGTTTCAAGATACTTGGAACAAGATTTAGGTTGAAAACCCATTTTGCCACTCCATCAGCAACAACTCCTGAGAAAGACAAAGGAATACAGACGGTTAATGACAATAAATTTCAGAAACATAAATGAGTTAATGAAATTCAAAACCTTTTGAAAATATAACTTCTTTTAACAGGCTCAAAACACTACTGTTCAATATTTTCAGGGGGCTAGATTACTTATAATTAAGGGTTTCATAAATATTGAAGTCAGAGTCTACAATAAATCAGAACCAATTATGAATGCTGCAAACAGGTTAACACAAAAGGAAGAAGTTAAACTTGTCATGTATTTTGCTGTGTTTGAGAAAGGCAAATGAAAAGACTGATTTAATAAAGAGCAGATTCCCATGTCACAATCAGCATCAGGCAGACCTAAAAATTAGGAGTCAACTTGACATAACTACAACACAGGACTACTTGTGTACCACAACACCACATGCAACAAGCAACAGACATTGAAATCTATTCCACAACCAACAAACCAGATCTAATCTCTGTAGTCCTGCCATATCTGGTGTTAAGAGTAAATCCCTCTGCTAATTTAAACCAGACACGCAGAAATACTATGTGGCTAACATCTCACTACCTGGCTGTCCAAATACTTTCCACAAATAAAAAGGCGTTTGAATAAATACTTCCCACCGTGACAAGCAAAACGCGAACTACACTCAATAAATATTTGCCTCATAATCTGTTAAATTTCGAGTGGCAAAGAACAATCCCAAATATCACTAAAGAAAAAAATTTAACAATTTTATTCTTGAAGTCCAAAAGAGAACATTAGACAACAACGGTTTACAACTCCTTTCTTAAAACTATCTTTTACCTCCCACTCCACAATACCGACAAAAACACTGATTAAGGCTTACAAAAAAAAATCAAGTTTCAAAACCAGCCAGCTGTGTTGGTTCTCCTTTCTGGATTTTCCTCTGTAGATTTTTCTGGGTCATCTTTTCTTTGGTCTTCTGCTGCAGTCGGCTGGTGCTTGGCTGCTCTTTGCTGTTTGCCCCAGTTGTTCAAAATACCCGATTTTATATACCCCAAAACATCGGGCTGTCTCATTGGTCTGATGTCATCAAAACATAAAAATTCAAATGAGATTGGATTTTGGTATCTTGGGGCATAATTTAAACTTATTGGCCAAATTAGAATTTTTTGTGTACCATGGCAATGTAGCTCCAGCTATTTGGTTCACAACCAAATATTATATTTTTCAATTGTTCAGCACACTATGCTTTCAGTCAATCCTTGCTAGCTTTCACTCTTTCAAAAAGAGTACAAACCTACACCTTCATAACACTAGTTATGAATGACTATGGGTAATTTAACAATTTACTGAGGAGGAAGCTCCACACATATCTCCATCCTGAACAATGGAGATGAACAACGAAATAGACCCAAGTGTGACTGTTTTGACATGAATCATGATGAATAAGTTTCTCAACCACATTCTCCCGCTTTCTCCTTGTAACTCTTGAATTATACAGTGCTGTGACTGTGCATTAGCAGTGGAAGGCATGAATGTTTGAGGTTTTGGTATCAGTAAAGCAAGCTGCTTTGTCCTGGACAGTGTCAAGCTTCTTGAGTGCTGTTAATACTGCAGTCATTCAGTCAAATGGAGAGCACTCATCACACTGCTGACTTTTGCCTCATAGATGGTGGAAATGAGCTGGGAGCCAGTCAGTCAATGAGTTACCTCCTGCAGGATTCCATGCTTCTGGCCTTTTCTTGTGGAAGTAGTATTTACATAGCTCGGTCAGTTCAGGGTCTGATTAATAGTAACTCCCAGGATTTTGATAGTGAGGTATTCAGCAATTATAGTGCCATTAGATATCCAGGGGTCAGGGTTAGTCTGTCTCTTGTTGGAGATACACATTGCCAGACACCAGTTGGCACAAATATTATTTGCCATATATCAGCCCAAGCCTGTATATTGTCCATGTCTTGCTGCATTTAGACATGGACTGCTTCAATATCTAAGTCGTCATGAATAGTGCTGAAAATTGTGCAATCATTAGTAAACATCCCTACTTCTGACATGAAACAGCTGAAGATGGTTGGGCTGGGCACAGCACCCAGAGGAACTCCAGCAGAGATATCCTGGAGTTGAGATGACTGACTTCCAATGACAGCAACCATCTTTGTACCAGACATCACTCCAACCAGCAAAAACTATACTGACCTCCAATTCCCTTTAACTCTAGTTTTGCTAGGGTTCCTCAATGCCATACTTGATCAAATTTACTGCCAATTCTTCAGTGTTGTTAGGTCAAAATCCTGTAACTAGCTCCATTGTAGCATTGAAAATTTACCTACAGGAAATGCACTGTAGTGTTAAAACAGCATTAATTAAAACAAATCTAACCAAATTTTGTAGAGGCAAGCAAGATGGAATAAAGCACATTCATGCCTGGTTGAGTAATATAGCAACTTAGCCAGCATGTTAGATGACTTTGCTAAAAATGAGGATGAGTGACATAGCATCTTGTTATTTCTTCACCTCAATTTTGTTTGCTTTTATGTTAATATCCAGCACTGCTTTCAAAATATGCTATGAAATAGGAAAAATCCATTTGCACACATTTGCCTATAACAAATTCTTCACTGTCAATTTTCCCTATGGGTGAAATTTAGAACAATTTAAAAAAGGCCAAATTGGATTTTCATAAACATACTTTCAAATCTGCAAATTAAGATACAAACTTCATTAAATGAATCACAAGTCCATGTAAATTCAAAACGTTCTGGATCAAATAGGACACTGGGTAACTGTGACAGCAAGAGCAGAATCCTCTTCTTAATTATGTTTGGCCAGTAAAAATAAAAGATCTGACAAAGTCAGTAAAAAAGACACTGCAAAGCAAACCAGTGTATTTTTAAATGACTGCTTAGCAGCAGTCTTACTTCAGTAGAACACAGTTTGATTTATTTCATTATTGTCATGTGTACCAAGATACAGTGAAAAGTGTTGCCTTATATGCTTTACAGGAAGATCATACAGTCAGTTTGAATGTACAGGCAATACTGAAAGAGAGAACGTCCAAGTGAATGTGTATACATTCGTGGAAAATAAACAGATCTCAAAGCTGATCAAACTGCTGGGTCTAACATCACTCACTCCAGAATGCTGGAAGCAAAAGTGAGGAATGTGTGAACAGAGCCCTGGCCTTATGCATTTCAGGATTAGAGACTAGAATTAACACTGAACTGGTGGGAGATTAATGCAATAGCAATATTTAAGAGATGTAGCAAGGTAGAAACCAATGGAAATTTACTAGCAACACCCAATTTGCACCAATAGGCTAGCACATTTTTAATAACAGCTTCCACTACTTTCCCCATGACAGATGCTAAGTTAACAGACCCATAGTTTCCTGCTTTCTGCCTCACTGCCTTTTTTAAATAAAAGGAGTTATATTAACTAGTCTCCAATCTAAAGGAACTTTCCACAAATCTGAGTTTGGAAAAATTAAAATCAATGCATCAACATCTCATGCACTACCCTAGGATAAAATTAATCAGGAATGACTTGCCTGGTAATTGTAATTTTCTTCAACTCCTTCCTCCTTTTCGATCGCAGATGCTATTTCCATGATATTACTTGTACCCTCCCTAATGTAATCTGCTGTTCAATTCACCTGCCATCACTTTATCCTCCATTATTATACTCCCCAGATTCATTTTCTATATGACCAATACTTACACTGTTAAATATCTTTTCTATTTGAAAATTTTTAAGAAACTGTTCGTATCTGTTCTAGACTTTGCCAACTGGCTGTCATTTTCTAATTTTTGGCTTCTTACTAATCCCTCAGTAATTCTTTGCTACATTTTATATTGTCCAATCGTTTTACTGGTCACCTATCTTTGTGCAAATATAGCTTTTCTTTGGAGTTTGATACTATCTTTGACTTTAGAGTCATAGAGATGCAGAGCACAGAAACAGACCCTTCTGTCCAACTAATCAATGCCAACTAGATATCCTAAATTAATCTAGTTGCATTTGCCAGCACTTTGCCCATATTCCTCTGAACCCTTCCTTTCATATACCCATCCAGATGTTTTTTAAATGCTGTATTTGTACCAGCCTCCACCTCTTGGTCTGGCAGGTCATTCCAAACATGCACCATACATTGCGTGAAAAAGTTGCCCCTTCGGTCCCCTTTAAATTTTTTCCTCTCTCACCCTAAACCTATTCAGTCGAGTTCTGGACTCCCCCTTCCCAGGGAAAAGACCTTATCTATTCATCCTATCCATGCGCCTCTATAAGGTCGCGCCTCTATAAGGTCACCCCTCAGCCTCCGATGCTCCAGGGAGAACAGCCCCAGCCTATTCAACCTCTCCCTATAGTCTAAATCCTTTAATCCTGGTAACATCCTTGTAAATCCCTTCTGAACTCTTTCAAGATTCACAACATCCTTTCCATAGGAGTGAGACCAGAAGTGCACAGAAAATTCCAAAAGTGGCCTGACCAATGTCCTGTACAGCCATAACATGACCTCCCTACTCAATGCTCTGACCAATAAAGGAAAGCATACCAAATGCTTTCTTCACTATCCTATCGATCTGTGACTCCACTTTCAAGGAACTATAAACTGTACTCCAAGGTCTCTTTGTTCAGCAATACTCCTCAGGACTTTCCCATTAAATGTATAAGTCCTGCTCTGATTTGCCTTTTCAAAAAGCAGCACCTCGCATTTATCTAAACTAAACTCCATCTGCCACTCCTCAGCCCATTAGCCCATCTGATCAAGATCCCATTGTACTCTGAGGTAACTTTCTTTGCTGTGGTGTCATCTACAAACTTACAAACTACACCTCCTAAATAGTGGCACCACGTTAGCCAACCTCCAGTCCTCCGGCACCTCACCTGTGACTATCAATGATACAAATATCTCAGCAAGGGGCTCTGCAATCACTTCTCTAGCTTCCCACAGAGTCCTAGGGTACACCTGATCAGGTCCTGGGGATTTATCTATCTTTATGCATTTCAAGACATTCATCACTACCTCCTCTGTAATTTGGAGATTTTTCAAGATGTCACCATCTATTTCGCTACCTTCTATATCTTCCATGTCCTTCTCCACAGTAAACACTGATGCAAAATACTTGTTTAGGATCTCCCCATCTCCTGCGGCTCCACACATAGAACAGCAAGGCAGCCTTTGAGGGGCCTTATTCTCTCCCTAGCTACCCTTTTGTTTTTATTGTATTTATAAAATCCCTTTGGATTCTCCTTAACCCTATTTGCCAAAACTATCTCATGTCCTCTTATTTAATTTCAAAATAGTAGTGTTGGATCCACAGTGCATGTAAAGTGCATGTAAAATTCAATCATATTATGATCACTTTCACTAGAAAAAGTCAGTAATTCATCTCAGTTTGGTCAAAAATCAGGTCTAATATACAAAAGCAGAAATTGCTCGAAAAACTCAGCAAGTCTGGCAGCATCTGTGAAGAGAAATGAATTAGCGTTTTGGGGCTGGTGACCCATCTTCAGAACTGATGATAGCTAGGAAAAAGATGCTTTTTATGCAGAATATATGGTTGAGGGAGGGGTTAACATGTAAACAATAGGTGGAGATAGAGCCCAAAGAGACAGAAAAATAATTGGACAACAAAGGATAGTACAGCCTCCTTCCTGGTTCATGTGAAAAAATCCTCATTTAAGAAATTCTCCTGAAAACACTGAATCAATTCATCATCTTGACTACTTTTCCAGTCTTTATATAAGTTAAAATCCCTCATGATAATCAGTGCACCCTTTTGACAAACTCCCATTTTGTCTCTTTTTAATGAAGCACTACTCCAAATGAAATAGTTAATTTTTCTAACTGTCAATCAAATCACAGTAAAATATTTAAAAATGTTATACTCCTGAGGTAGAATACTGTACCTCAGGAATAATGCCATTGCAGGATGCATCTATTTGCAACCAAAATGCTCAAAGTAGTTTGGTAAAATGTTTTGCGGTATCACTTCTTGATTAATAGCACTCAATTAAATACACTGTTATTCAAAAAACGTTTGAGGAAATAACAGGGTTTGACTTTTGATTCATCCTTGTATTTGAAACTTTTAACAGTCTCCAGTTTCAAGCCTTTGATTTTCACAAAGGCAGATACCCTCAGTGTTTCTCAAAATTCTTAACCACTGGAAGAGCCATTGGATGATTGAACCTTCAACTGAAAACCAGAATTTTAATTAAAAAGACGTACCTTTCACTGTCACAGATGTCTCTAAAGACAGAGATAATGAATTTATAGGGTTGAAACAAAGAATATTAAACTGGAGAGAATGAAAAGCAAGGTGGCAAAGGAGAAACTTAGTTGACGAGAGTGAAAAAGACAAAATCCAGAAATCAAGGCCAATGCTTATAAACAATGTAAGAAAGTTGATATTTAGAGAATGGGAGAAAAAGAAACAGGAAGGCCGTACTGAGAATATAACGTTAAAACAAATAGGAACCAAAATCCTAAGTTGATATCAATAAACAGCAAAAGAAGTGAGCCAGAGACCAGGATGATTAATATGTAGTTGCATGGTTGCAATGTTTTCTGAAGATGCAGGAAAACAAAAGTCAATCTGACTCAAATACACTAAAGCTGAAAATGTGTTGCTGGAAAAGCTCATGCCCGAAACGTCGATTCTCCTGCTCCTTGGATGCTGCCTGACCTGCTGCACTTTTCCAGCAACACATTTTCAGCTCTGATCTCCAGCATCTGCAGTCCTCGCTTTCTCCTCAAATACACTAAAGCCAAGAAATGAAAGACTGATCACTATTCTATTTCCTAGAGGGAATCACTTGAAAGCTTGCTGAGAGTTTAAGCTTGGCAATTAAGAGTGTAATTGTAGCCCATGACCAAACCAACAACTTGATTAGCCAAGATTCCAGGAACCAATCACAAAAGCATTACTAGTGTCCAAGTCTGCTGCTGTGCATAAGTTAGGGAGGATGACTTTGGGAAACATCAGAAATTATTCTCCAAGTTTTGAACTATACAAGAAAAGCTTTATGAGCACACACAAAGAGCAATGCTCCCACCTCGACCACCTTCCAAAAGCTTTTTTACAGAAATGCTGGTAAGTGGTTCAGAACGTTGGCAGGTTGTACTGGATGTTTTTTTCCCTCTGCTGTGTAGCAACGTTTGTAGTATAAGGCAATCCTCAAGCTGTCTCAGTAATAGATTCCAGTGTTCCATATCGAGAGACAATGCTTCCCAAGAATCGGTCATTCCATCTGAAGACATAACTTCCAGCTTTATGGAAACAAAAGAAGAAAAAGTCAGATGCAAGGGAGCACAGGAGCAAAAAGCTGGAAGCAAGTCCAACTAACTTTAAGGGAACAAAAACAATTAAATAATGCACCCCACTGAATTCAAATCCCAGCAACAGAAATTAGGTTTGAGTGATCAGCTCTTCAAATCCAGCCAAGATTAATTTCTAACAGTGGGGTCATTAATTCAACTGTCCAATGCCGGCCAAGTTTTCTTCAGCCTCAGCTGTTCTTCTACTTATGCAGATTTTTATATTGTTTAATATCCTCCACAGAGCTCTGCCAATTTAGATTCAAGACTGAAATTGAACTGCTGCAGCTCCCACAAGGACCATGGATATAGAGAGGCAATTTCTTTTCTATTATTTCCAAGTAACAGCAAGCCACATTTTCAACAGAAGTGAATAATATTTATCAAGCATGGCACAAGATTCCAAAAAAATTCCACAGTAATTATTAAAAATACAGAAATGACACACACAAACTGTGTGAAGAAGATGACATGATAACTTTTGCAGCCACTAGTACTACAGAATGAACTGCTTTGTTTCAAAAAGTTAACAATTAACAAAAGTTCTACTCACATCTTTTTCAACCAGGCTGTTTGTTGCATTGATGGCCACACTTCTTCCAACAAGTGCAGCTAACAACGCAGCTCCAATATTCTCAGACTGTGCACACACAGAACGCATTTGTTGCCACCACGGACTCACTGACTGAAGGTCCCACGAGTTATCTATTGCACCTGCAGGGAAACAAATTTCATATTACAAATGGATTAACAACAACTTCATATTTTGTGGCTTTTAATGTAACTGCCTATGAACAGGCCAGTATTAACAGGCAAAGGCACACGGACAATAGATCTACAGTCCTGTTACACAGCCAAACTTGACTTTCCTTCAAAGTCAACACTCAGCATGAAGAACTCAAAGTAAATGCTCTTTAATTAAATTAAATATATTTGTGGGAGACTGAGATTTTCAGGGTTAAAGAGGCCTGGCCATGAAAATGGAGTCAGGAGCAGCTTCATTAAGTATACAAGGGTTCTTATAGTACAGCTTGTGATTCAGCAGGAGCAGGTACACTCAGCTGCCACAATTGGTTGAACCCACCACCCAAGACCAAAATCTTTGATGACACCTTGCCCAAAGCAGCCCCATCCCAATTTCCTTAATTGTTTATCCAAATTTTTTTTGATCATTATTGAATCAGCATCCCACAACTTTCAAACCAGCCCACTCCATATTACAGCAGTTCACTGAGTAATTTTTTTACCCTTCATATTGCACTTAGTTATTTCGCAGTCATCAATCCTTCATTCTAGGAACAGTTTCTCCTTACTTATTTTGTGAAAATAGTTTATCGTTATGAACTCATCTGTCAAACCTCCTTTCTCGTCCCTTGAGTGAATACTTGATCAAATTGTTCAAAACTGTTATATGTGCAGATTTGGGAGAATAGAAAGAGCAGTGAAGCCAGAGAGAGTAGCAGAATGACCTCCTCTGTACCATAACCATTCTATGATTCTACCTTTCAAAGCACTATCCAGGCCTTAGTTGGAATACTGTCCTCCATTCTTGGCACCATACTTTAGTATGGACCTTAAGGCCTTAGAGAGGTTCCTAAAAGACGTTAATTTAGGATATGCCATGGATAAGGGACTTCAGTTACATGGGATGACTGGAGAAGCTGGGATTGTTCTCCTTAGAGCACAGAAGGGTAATAGAGATAATCAAACTTACGATAGCTTTCGATAGATAGGAGCAACAGTTCCACCTGCAAGTGAGCCAGGAGCTAGGTCACAAACTCAAAGCAAATGGCAAAAAAATGGAAATGAAGACATCCTCTTCCCCATCACAGCAGAAGTGTGATGATCTGGAGTTTATGTAATTCTACAGAAACAATATTAAAATTGCCTAAATGTCCTTGATTGCAAGATAAATACAAAGGTCATGTAAACATTCCTAAACAGTGATGCCAGATCAGAAACCAAAGAATAAAATGTTTGGAATGACTTTGATTTATTCAAAAACAGCCCAAATTACAGCACTTAGTTATTTTCAAGCTGTTTTTGGGCAAAAAGATTAACTAGGAGAAAATAAGATAACTTCTATTAAAAAAAAAGCACATGGAGGTATTATTATTTGCTACATTTTAATATTGTTGTGGTTGGGAATGCTATGAAGGCTGCAACTATTGTGAATTCCTTGTGGAATCTGAAGCTTGGTGCTGATAATGAATTCAAAATATTGACCCAGAATTGACAAACAATGGTACACATTCAAAGGAGGATGGCAGGTGATTTGATAGAAGTTTGGAAGTACTCCAAGAATAATACTGTTTTTGTCTCTTCACTAACAAGAGACTGAAGGAAAGGCAAATGCTTTTGAAGTAAGCTTGGCAAATTGTTTCAATGCAACCTGTACAGTGTATATTCAGCCAGAGTCTGACAGTAATGGAGAGATTGATAGCGAATCTAGTAGTAGGGGTACTCTTCATAGCCAAATGTTACTGAAATTGCATTTAGCCAGGGAAGTGGAAACTCAACAGGTCTGATAGTGTCTAATGTTTTGATTCCAGAGGTTATGCTTTTCTCTTCATAGATGCTACCAGACATGCTGTGTTTCTCCAGCACTTTGTTTTCAAAATGAACTATAATATGACTTATTGATAATGAATAATCGGCACCTTACCTTTCATCTGGTTTAAGACAGACAACGTCATGTGGAGGTTGTGAATTGATTCCTCACTCTTGAGAATTTCTCTCTCTTTATAGAGCCACATACTGAGAAGTAATGTCTTGGGGCGGGGGGTGGGGGGGGGGGGGGGGGGAAAGAGAGAGAGAGAAAATATACATGTCCTTAAAACTGCTATAACTGCCCATTCTGTCATCTCCAAAACATACAAAAATAAGACAACTATTGTCAGACTCCAATACTGACAATGAAGAATATAACCCTAATCCAGTTACACTGTTAGTGAGGGGAATATTCATTAATTGATTTCAATATGATTTAAACTACAATTTATAGGAGGAAAGAAATGGTTGTTAAATCAGTATACTAATATGAAATCAAGTGATGCACATCAAAAGGGTCAAGACTTTAGTGGCGGAATTAAAACTTGGTATGTAATATATTGACAAATACTTTGCTAAGAAGCTTCCCATTAGAAGAGTCATTGGTATCAATAATAGTCAATACTGGTGTTCAGTACAATCACTAGTTCCTTGATAAATAGTGGAAAGATAATGCAACACTAAAGGCAAAATTTATTGTTTTCATTTACAGGATTCAGTAAATAGTTATCCATTTTCAACAAGAAAGAAATTGACAGGTTTGTGCCTTTGGAACAGCAATAGAAATAATTGCTCAGTACAGTCATAGAACTTTAAGCATAATATTTTGTAACTCAATGTAAATTGAGCAGATTTATTTCCTAGACATACCTGCTAGCATATTTTTGCTGTGGACTGTATTTCTTCACAGACAAGTCATGTATTGCATCCTATTAATACCATATCACAAACATGAAGCAAATACAGAGCAAGGGTTTACAACAAAATACTGTATATAAACCTGGGCTTCTGTTTCACTTATCTTCTGGTGTGTACAAGGTCAAGACAAATTCATTTACCTCATGTACCTGCACGTACCAGAAACTTACCAAGAACTGTTGAGGCCTAGCTCCTGCAGACTCCAGCAAACGGCACATTTCCTCTGCAGAGCTTCCCCCACAGAGAGACTCCCAAAAAAAGAAATCTCCTGCAACAAGAAAATTTTTAAAAAATAGCATTGAAAATTTCATTTCAGATAGATTGCTGAATTCTTATTATATTTTTCACTTAATGCCAAGCAGTTTACATTAACTGTAATAAAGAAAAGCCATCAAATATACTAAATGAAAGCACACAAGGGCAATTTATATATACAACTTAGCACTGAAGGAAAACATGTGCACATATAAATCTTGTATAATACTGCAGTTGAGATTTTCCAACTAATTGAATTTGATGGGATGCTGCATTGCCTAAGAAGGGTAAGTTATGATGCATAATCAAATCTAGTTTCCAATTTAATTATGCAAGTCTGACAAACAATTCACAAACACAAACAATGTTTTATTAAGTATATGTCAAGGTTTACTATCTTTTTAAATATGCAAAATTCTTCTGAACTTTGTACTGTTCAGCCTTTCTCCATTCACAAATGCTAACCAGACTTCAAGGAGGGATGAAACTTCCCCTGTCATACTATTTTTAAGTGTTTGCACCCCACTTTTGTCCTTCAATCATCCTGCACTTGCTATTAAACAGCAAAATGGAGCAAATCTTGTACTATAGCATTATGTCATGACATTCCACCAGCTGCCATTTGAACATATGTCCCCACAGCATTAGCCTGATATTCTGGAGCACGTGCCCTGTGACGTTAGGACTGCCTCAACTATCTTCCAAAACAAATCAGTTTAGTTTTATATTAGTATTGCTGTCTAGAAAATGGACTTTGGATGGAGAAAATATTCAGAATGATTAGCTAATCCTGTAAAAAAAACATTATTATCAGAAACACAGTGTTAAACATCAAGTGGGTGCATTTCTCTGCAATAATTTTATATCAATTTTTGTGCACAACACAAAGCATCTAAATGTTCATAAGTCTCAAAGATTTATTTATGTATACTTACCCAAAGCCACACACTCATCTTCACTTAGTTTCTTCACATTGATTACTTCTTTTTCAAACTCAAGATATTCCAGAAACATTTGGATTGGTAGTTTATAGTTTTTGTCCTCCTCAAAGTGGACTGTACATCTGGTGTTTCCTTGTTTATAATTATCCAGCAGTGTTCGAATTTTTACAATTTCCCTTTCTTCCAATCGCAGCAAAGTAGCCAAGTCCTGCCAACAAACATCACCAAAAAAAGTGAAAGGAATAAATGGGATGTTAATGTTAACTATTGTCTGTAAAAGTTTATTTTTCTAGTGTTTTCTAATGACAAAATTATTCGAAGCAAAACATACTTGAGAAAACATTCATTGAAGACAGGCTACAAATAGTATAAATCAAATTCCAGCTTTTATTTTTATAAGTACCATCACAATTTAACAATTTAAAACACTATTTCCATTCAATCACACTGAATGCACCTTCACACAACTACTCACATTGCTAGTTTTGGCTTCACCATGTTCAAGTTCTTTAGCATTGAGCTTGTCCACACATGTATAAAGGTGAAGCAGTTTCAGCTGGCAGAGACTAAATTGCAACAATCCTTCATCCACACTTTCAGGATCTGATAAAGACACATGGGGGAAAATGTTGCATTCAATACAGAATTACAACCCATTATACATACTTTGGTGGTCATTTTAACGTCAAAAATAACTACTCTTGAGTAGCACAATCAAGAAAAGCATTCATAGCTGCACTGACACTTAATCCTAGGTGTGTGCTGGAATTACAAATCTCGAACAGGTTTTGCAAATAAAACAGTGCCATTACTGAGACCAGAATAATTGGTATTGGTTCCGGTCTCTCCTTACTGTCAAGTAAACTCTGCTGAAAGTGCAAACCCTTAAATAATCATGTTCTGCTGTGATATCTCCCAACATGGTGGCTCAGTGCAGGTGGCATAGTGGCTCAGTGGTTAGCACTGCTGCCTTACAGTGCCAGAGACCCAGGTTTGGTTCCACCCTCAGATCGCAGATGAAAGATTTACAAGGACGTTGCCAGAGTTGGAGGATTTGAACTATAGGGGAGAGGCTGAACAGGCTGTGGCTGTTTTCCCTGGAGCATCGGAGGCTGAGGGGTGACCTTATAGAGGTTTATAAAATTATGAGGGGCATGGATAGGGTAAATAGACAAAGTATTTTCCCTGGGGTCGGGGAGTCCACAACTAGAGGGCATAGGTTTAGGGTGAGGGGAAAGATATAAAGGAGACCTACGGGGCAACTTTTTCACACAGAAGGTGGTATGTGTATGGAATGAGCCGCCAGAGGAAGTGGTGGAGGCTGGTACAATTACAACAACATTTAAGAGGCATTTGGATGGGTATATGAATAGAAAGAGTTCGAGGGATGTGGGCCGGGTGCTGGCAGGTGAGACTAGATTGGGTTGGGATATCTGGTCAGCATGGACGGGTTGGACCGAAGGGTCTGTTTCCATGCTGTACATCTCTATGACTCTATGACTGTCTGTGTGGAGTTTGCACATTCTCCCCGTGTCTACATGCATTTCCTCCAGGTGCTCCAATTTCCTCCCACAATCCAAAGATTAGCAGGTTAGGTGGCTTGGGCATGGGAAATGCAGGGTTACTGAGATAGGGTGGGTGGGTGGGTGGGATGCTCTTCAGAGAGTCAGGTGTGGACTCGATGGGCCTAATGGCCTGCTTCCACAATGCAGGGGTTCTATGATTCTATGATCAAATAACCTCCCAATTTTCAGCTGCCAGGCTATACACATGAAGAAGTCCTATGATTTTCAGGGATATAGATCAAGTACTGGAAAACAGAATTAGTCTGGGTGGCAGCACTGACATAAATAGGAAAGGTGGCAGTCTTCTTCACCATAAATATTTCTATATTTCAAAATATGCTAAATATTCAGAAAGTAAGAACATGCAGGGTTGAGGAAATCAGCTCAAGAATGTTAAATAGGCATCCAGGATTAAATCCCAATACTCCAACTGTGGTTTGCATAATTACAAAGTCAAGGATTCCCTTGACTTTTTTTTGAACAATATTAACTTGTCCTCAAAAGATCTCTGCAGCAACATGCTCCAACTCCATGAGTCTGTCATAATTGTACCATTTTGTTAAACCTGCCTATTTTCTAACAAAATACTAATAAGTAGTTTGTGGATTCCCTTTTCACCCACATTAATATATTTATACACTCTGTTGCTCCTAATTTCCATTTTAGGTTCTCAACTTCACTTTCTGTACTCAGCTTAGGTTCTCCAATAATTTTTGACATTGTCATTAATAAAACTTTGCAATTAATTTAAAAGCTTTGTTCTTAATGAACACTTACGCTACTTCTATGTAATTATAATATACAAGATTGCACCAGTCTTTAAACAGTATTATTTGTTCACCTTAAAAAAAAGCATGTAGAAATAATGACACAGAACAAACCAATGTTAAAAGATTCTGTACTCAACTCAGATTCTACAATATTCACCAAAATATTAAGCATGTAGAAAACCTGAAGAATATAGAAGTAACCCATTCGACTGAATGAAAAATTTAGTATAAAAATCCCCATAATATAACAAATCAACTTAAAATCCTGAAACTCCAACATGCAACTTACTGATTTGCATAACTACTAAACTATGTAAACTACCCTCAAGGCTGAGAAGGGGAGTGAAACAGACTAAGCAGCTTGTGGTCTAAGTGACATAGTACAAAAGAAATCAAAGCACGCAGCAATGTGGCCAACATTTACAAAAGTCTTATTGCAAATCTTAACGATCAGGTAAATTACAAAAAAAATGCAAGTATTATAACATTATTCTCCAATAGAACTGGAGTGAATAGAATAGAAAAACAAAAAATTACTCCAAGTATATACTCATTTGAATTTATACCTACCTTGACTCATTAAGCTGTCCAACAAAGCCTGAATTAAATTTGTTAAGCTGGATAATGGGATATTTTTACTCGCCAACAATTTTTCTAAGGCCTGCATTTATAAGAAAAAAAACTTGAAATTACAAAATAGGAAAGAGAATTTATGGGATTATTTTTATAAAATGATTTAATTACCTGCTTTTTCATAGCAGGATACTTAATATCAAGAAGATGCATCTTTATTTCAGTTTCCAGATTTTCTGAAATATGAATATAAAATTCATCAATCTATCAATAATAGATTGCAAAATTAATTAAATAGAAGATACAAGCATTCACAGTCAAAGTTTTGCTCCTGCTTATTATTTTTATAAAATGATT
Organism: Chiloscyllium plagiosum; assembly: GCF_004010195.1. Classification (NCBI taxonomy): domain Eukaryota; kingdom Metazoa; phylum Chordata; class Chondrichthyes; order Orectolobiformes; family Hemiscylliidae; genus Chiloscyllium; species Chiloscyllium plagiosum. Next base: position 40,100,685 of record NC_057718.1, on the reverse strand, counting down.
TAATTACCTGCTTTTTCATAGCAGGATACTTAATATCAAGAAGATGCATCTTTATTTCAGTTTCCAGATTTTCTGAAATATGAATATACAATAATAGATTGCAAAATTAATTAAATAGAAGATACAAGCATTCACAGCAACAATTACAGTTATTGATCTTAACATTATCGGGTAGAAATTAATATCAGGCAATGGTGAAAACAGGCAGAAACAAATTAGCCACCATGTGGTAGCACCTGATGTTTAATTACAATTGTCGGACTTTAAGGAGTGTTGTGAATGCATGGAATGCGTTGCCAGTGGTGGTGGTGGAAGCAGAGTCATTAGGGACATTTAAGTGACTGCTGGACATGCACATGGATTGCAGTGAATTGGGGGGTGCATAGGTTAAGTTATTTTACATTAGGATTAATCCTCGGCACAACATCGTGGGCCAAAGGGCCTGTTCTGTGCTGTACCTTTCTATGTTCTATAAATCGGTCAATAGGATCAAATACCATGTGCTGCATATAATGGATGGTGATTTGCTTGTATTATGCAACTATTCAGTCAAAGTTTTGCTCCTGCTTCATTTAACATGTATCAATATACATAAAATTCAGAATTAATTCAATAATAATTCAAAATTAAAAGTGAATACCAAATACATTGCAAATATTAATAGCGACATGGATCAAGTTCAAAAGCTTTCAACTCCTCAGTGACATAAACCCAACAAAACGTTTCTATTTATTTGATTTGAGGCAATAGTGCTTTAATCTTGTGTTCATGAATTTCATGTACGCACAAAATTTAAGTCTACACTTCTTCGTATTTATAAACTTGCTAACATGAATCCATCTTGACACATGTGTCAGTGTTATCAAATCCTGGATGCACACTGTGATCTAGCTTAATCAGAATAAGACATTTTCAGTGCAGTTTACAATTTTGTACCGTCTATTTTACTACTGTATAAAAAGGTACTAAAATCTAACCTGCCTGCTAATAATATCTGATTAGATGATAATATAAAAATGCTTTACAACTACAAACAATAATTGCTTTACAACTTCAACCACAAACAACTAAATACAATAATTACCAGAACTTGAGACTTTGGCCTTCAACAAAGTAGTTAGTCGCTTCAATAGATGCATATCCTTCGCTCTTTCACTCTTCTTGTCACTGAAAAGTACTATGACATTAGTGGCCCTTTTTCTTAAAAACTCATTACAACAATAAAACAAAGAACTGTGGATGGTGCAAATCTGAAACAAAAACAAAAATTGCTGGAAGAGTCACTGGGCTTGAAACATTAACTCTGCTTTCTTCCCACTGATGCTGCCAGATCTGCTGAGTTTTGCCAGCAATTTCTGTTTTTGTCTCAATAAAAGGATAGCTCACTCCATTAAAATCAAACACCCAGAAAACTTTACTTTTCATAAATACTTAAGTAGAATACATATTTTAAAACATGCATCAGTAGGTATACATTTTGAAGTACTAAATACAAAACTGACTTGAATAACTCCAAACATATGGTCAAAATGTTCCTTCCACATGTCAATAACTTAGAGTAATTAACTTCAAGATTTATGTGATAGTTTAAAACTAAGTTAAACCTTTTGCATTCTAAGGTATAATTACTGATTTAAACACTAAGGGCACAATTTTGTTCAGCACGCCATCCTGTCCTACCATTTTCACCATTCTATTTACTAAGTAATGGTCATAAGATGGTGAAACAAGATTCCAGCTGGTCTTGGCCCTATAAATACTACTAATTACAGCGGAGAGGAGAAATTTGGATTTTAATTTGATTGCCAACTAGATAACCCAATCAGCAGCAAGACACTTATCACATATCAGCCGTTACTTCTTCAACACTCGTTATTGGTTGGGGGAAAAGACAGATCAACAGTTGCAAGGTATCAAAGTTGAGAGGCTACAGGCATCAGGAAAGAGTCAGAATCGGGCTGTTTTCTTCAGCAAAGCCAAAAAGGCAATGTCACTAAAGGTCATTAAAATTATGAAGAAGTTTGATACTTTATGAGTGGAGGAGGTTTTCACATGTGGGAGGAGTTCAGAACCAGGAGTCATAAATAAAAAATCTTTCAACAACTCAATAATTCAGGTTAAGCTTCTCTACAGGAAGGGAAGTTAGAAGTCGCTCAGGTAAATAATATGGATGCATTTAAGCCCGATATGTATGTGAAGGAGACAGGAATAGAATTACATGTTGATACAATAGGAACACCAACACTGATCCATCGTGCTGATTGGTCTACTTCTCAGTTCAAAGTTACTCAAATACTATGATATACATGTAGTACCTGTCCAAATACTAAATTGTACCAGAATCTTATTTGTAGTGGGGGAAAAAAAAATGAAATAAAAGTACCTCAGAGCAAGATGGAAAGGAACATTGACGGTTTTCACGTTACCATCTACTGGATCAATTAGACAAATCTGAAAGGTTTGTGGCTGCCAGCCCTGGCTGGTCACATTGTTCAATCCCATAATCTTGTATCCAGGATACAGTAACCTAAAAAGGGGGCACATTTAAAGAGTTATGAAGTGTTCAGAATACTATCTAATTTCACAATATACAGCAAATCAAAATCATTCAAACGTTTAGATGTGAATATATTTTCTAACTGCAGTGAGACTTTTTGAAGAACACTAAAAAAATTGAAGTTGGATGATTTTTTGTCTATCTATTCTGTCCATTCAACCATTTAATCCCATATCTTCCAACCACTTAAGAAATTTAATAACTGAATTCCATCAAACACCAGCAATTATTTCTATCTATTGAATCACCAACACTACATTTTGTTTCACAAAGAAAAAAAAGAAATGTGTATCCTAGTCTGGAATTCTCCATCGTACAAAATAACCCTGCACTTCTGAACTGTTTCACTATTTAAAATTTTACCAATAAATTGATTTCCACAATCTTAAAGGATTGCATGTGGAGTAGAAACTCTTGCAATAAATAACCTGTCCTTATTCCTTATCAAATTTACAGTACTGACTGACAGGATTTTAAGTCTATATCTTCAAAATGTCATAAACCACATTCCAGATTAAATATAAACATCACCCAAGAAAGCAAAAATTAAAATTAATTTGGATGGAAAAGAACCACCAAATGAGCAGGATGCATTGGCTTTATGTACCTCAGAAGACAGAGTTGCTCATATTGCTCATCAGCAATAGAGTCCTTTTAAGTCAACAATGTGTACACTTGTTAAGACTTATGACAATGTACTTTCTTTAAAAAGGGTTCAGTTTAGTTAATTTCTATTGGAGTTCAATAATTTTATTCGATAATACAAGCCTTACTGCATGAAAAATGCATGCTATTCCATGGCGGAATACAAGTTTCAAAATCTTTCGAACCATCTGAATGACAAAAAAAAGCCTTTTTTGCCCTGGCGCACCTCTCCCCTTAAAAAGAAATATTGTTACAAAAATGCCTAAAATTCCAACTCTGGACCATTCACCTACCCATTCCTCATGTACAGAAACAGCATTTATTACACGTGACTAAAAATACAACTTGCAGATGTTGTTCCACTTTACAAACCTGCAGTATTTCCCGACATTAAATGCCCCAACCCTTGGACCTTGCTGCGTGCTCCATACTTCCAGGATTCCTCTCCTTGGGGCATAGATCACCAGGAACTGAGCCACTCGTCTTAGGCCTGTGGGACTACTGAAAGGAGAGAAATTGCTCTTCTCTGTTTCTCTTTCTTGAAGATCTTCTAATACCTGGATCCAGCCAACCTGTGCATCGCGGTATCCTAGCAAACACAACAGAATTTTTTAAAAAAAAAACATACAACAGAGCAAGAGCATCCAGACCTCGAGCAAACTCAAATGGATGGCCTTTAATATAAAACTTTTATTTAAATCTTTTACACATTTCGCTCTCCTGCCTAATTCCCAGGGTAGTTTTTAATTATGCTTTAGGACTAAGTGTGCAATAATGCAGCTGCTCAATGCATCTTTCCTGCTCTCTTTCTAACATAATTACTTGGGTTGAAGGGCAGTACCAGAGGACTAAAGCATTGAAAACATTAAAAACAAAACAAGGGTGTAAAGGAAACCTAGAACAAACAGCCCAGTTGGTTTAACTTAGGCTTGGGAAGCATTTACAAATGATCATATGAGACGTTATTAATCATTTGGGAAAATGCAGGTTAATTTGAAGAAAGCAGAATGAATTTGTAATGGGAAATCACTTTTAACTAACTTGCTTGTGTTTTTAATAAGGTAACAAATTAGGTTGATCAAGGTGTAGGAGCAGAAGGATCAGGGTGCATGGGGCATTTAGTGTATGAAAATTTAATAAACCAGAAAACGCCAAGAGAATAGCTAATAAAGCATAGCTTACTCCAGACTTTCGCAATAAGAACAAAGAGTACTAAAGCAAAGAAGTTATATCCAACCTATATAAGCCACTGGTTCGGTCTCATACTGTTTCCAGTTGTGAGCGTCACACTTTACAACGTATCGAAGGTGTCACAGAGGGAACTAAAAATATTCAAAAGAATGGTTCCAGGTGAGAAATTTCAACTATCTAGAAAGAATGGAGAAGTTTTCCTGGGGAAGAGAAGGTTGAGAGATTTAATAGATGATTTCAAAATCATGAGGGGTCTAGACAAGTATATAAGAAGAAATTGTTCCCATCACTGGGGAAAATCAAGAACCAGAGAGAGTGCAGAATTAAAGTAAAATATCAAATGAAGCAATGATAACATGAGGAAACTCTGTTCCTCAGTGAGTGATTTGAATCACTGATGGAGGCAACACAACTGAGACTTTCCAAAGGCAATTGAATAATTATCTGAAAAAGGAAAATTTTGCAGAGCTGCAGGAAAAGGCAGAGGAGGGCACAAGGTGAACTGTTCTTTTAGAGGGCTAGCATATACCATGACAGATCCCAATGGCCTCCTTCTGCACTTCTAATCATCAAAATGTAACCATTACTTATGTGGAGTCAAGTTGATCTTTCAGTAATTGAGACCTGATCCAAAACATGATAAGTTAATTTAATGTTTTGTTCAATTGTGGTCTGTAATGTTCTGCTCCGTCACAACATTTGGCTCAGTGCTAAGTGGAAAGTGTAATCTGCCCTGGGATTAAAATAAACAAATGCAAGAAGATATCAGTTTCATGGTTTTATATATGACAGAACAAACATTATGTCCTTTGAAGTGAAAACTGCTTTTGGTTTCATGCAAAGGCTATGTCCTAAATTGGTTTACTTTTGAAACATATACAAACTCTGTAACAAATTGTGTATGGTTATTTTGAACTTTGTAATTTGTTGTACCTAGCAATATTATTTTGTCTCTTCAATGTTAACATACTTCAGTATAGTAATCAAGGTGCAAGTCTTGGTAAAATGCTGTTTATTTATTTTTGGGAAACAAAATAAGGCAGAACTGTCTTTTGAAAGTTAATTCAGCGAACTAAAACATATTGATATGCTTTGGAATTTTCTTAAATTTATTAGTTACAACATTTCTGACAATACTGGTCATTAGAATGGGCTGGATTGTGGGGAAAGCTGTTTGTTCTAGTCTCTGCATCACTGCTTCTGCTAAGATTCTGATACTGGCGATCCCATGGGTGTCCCGTTGATTTGTTTGTAGGTCTTGTCATTGAAGGTGAAGTGCTTAGTAAGGCACAGGTCTACCAGCTTGAGGATGCTGTCCTTGATGATGGACTTGGTGCTCTCTGGTTAGTTATCAGGCTAAACAGAAACACGCACAGGAATTCCTAGAAGGCCTGGCATTTAAACCAGAACTCCATGAATAAATACATTGATTTGGACCCCATTTACCAACCTCTGAGAAAAAAGAACCGGAAATGATATCACCCACCTTAACAGACCAAGACACATAAATAGAAAGCGGGACAGAACACCTGCGCTTCAACAAAGACTCAGTGACCATGTTAGCTCGCATGGTGATGAAATGTCTGAGAACAAAACTACCAGCTCAGTGAGCAAACTTACAACCTGAACCTCAATCTGAGCTACAAATCTTCTCAAAAATCGCAAAGACCTGTAGAGGCTTAATGCAATCAAAGTTATATTTTGAAAAGCAAAATTTACTATAATGAAATTTCTGGTGTATACATTCTACAAAATTATCCAAATCATTTCACAGGATAATTAATCCCCAACAATGACATAGCAATCATTCAAAACAATGGGATAAATGCAAACTAAAATATTGTTTACAGTGAGAGACAATTATAAGCACATGAAGTAATACGTAAAAATCTTTAAATCTTAAATTTAAATCTTTAAAAATATGAGATTTTGATACTTCAATAACTGTTGCAGGAATTGTATACAAAATGTCAGCCTCACCTTTCCACATGCGTATTGCCACACCTCTTGCCACATCTAATAAAGTGACTCGGCCAAAATCATCTGTCACAGCTGCCAGAGTATTGCAGGGTGATAGACAAATATTTTCTCCACGCCGACGAGAGTCTGGAATGCCAAACCTACAAAATAAACAGAACACAAAAGCATAGCTTACTAACAGCTGTAACAATATTACAACAACTCATTTCCATTCTTGTAAAGAGGAGAAGAAATATTCAAACAGGTCAGTGGAACAGCCCATCAAAACTAATAGCGTGCTGATCAGACAATACCTGGCGTACTGTTTTCAGCTACCATTGCTAAGATGCATTAAAGAGCTACAGGTAGTGTAGTAGAACCAACTTCTAGGGTAGGGTTTTAAACTAAATAGCAGGGTAGTGGGTTCAGCTGCTTGGAAAATGATGGAACATGTTAAAGAGGGAGGAGGGCTCAGCAGAGGTTATTAAGGTTTCCAGAACAAGTAATAGGACAGAGTACGGAAGGGGTCAGGAATCTAAGTTCAGGCACAGCAGATAAGGAGACAACTATGATAAGGGGGCAATCAACACAGGACTGTGCTGTACTTCAATGCACAGTATAAAAAACCAATTAAATGAGCTTGCAGTGCAGATTAAAATGGGCAAGTGTGATGTTGTGGGTATCACTGAACAGTGTGTACAAGGGGATCAGGACTGGGAACTATATATCCAAGGATACTTGCTCTGTCAAAAGAACAGGCAAATGGGCAGGAGGAGTGGGGTTGCCTTGTTGGTATGAAATGAAATTAAATCAATAGCTAGAGGTAATACAGAGTAGGAAAACATAGGATCTGTGTAGGTGAAATTCAGGAACCACAATAGGCAAAAAGACTCTCATTGGAGTTATATACAGACCTTGAACCAATAATCAGGATTTGGGGCAGAAAATAAATCAGGAGATAGAAAAGGCATGTAAGAAAAACACTATTATGATAGTGATGGGGGAACTTCAAAATGCAGGTGGGCTGGGAAAATCAAGTTGGCAGCTGATCAAAAAAAAATTTGTGAAATGTCTAAGAGATGGGTTTTTTTAAAAAGAGCAGCTTGTGGTACAGCCCACTAAGGAACAGGCTATTCTGGATTTGGTGAATGTGTATTAAGACAGACTTGATTAGGGAACTTTAGGCGAAGCAACCCCTGGGGAGCGCAACCATAATATGATAGAATTCCCTCTGCAGTTTGGAGAGAAGCTGGAATCAGACCGAATGGTATTACCATTGTATGCAAAGACATGAGAAGGAGCTGGCCAGACTTGAGTGGAAGGGGGGCTTATCAGGGAAGACGATGAAGCAGCAATGGAGTGTTTTAGCATGATTCAGGAGGCACAGCAGAAATTCATCCCCAGGAAGAAAAAGCAAACTAAAGGGGAGGACAAGGTGACAATAGCTGACAAGAGAAGTCAGGTACAGCACAAAAGCAAAAAAAAGTATACAATGTGGTGAAGATTAGTGCAAAGCCAGAGGATTGGGAAGCTTTTAAAAATCAATAAAGGTATCTAAAAAAGCAGTAGGGAGGGAAGAAGATGAAATAAAAGATAAAAGAACATTGAAAGAGATTTTTTGGATTTATAAAGAGACAGGAGAGGCAAGAATGCACACTGGACTGCTGGAAAATGAGGCTGGAGAAGCAGTAATTGGGAACAAAGAAATAGCAAAAGAGATGAATAGGTACTTTGCATCATCCCTCATGGTGGAAGACACCAACAGCATACCAGATCTTCAAGATGGTCAGGGGCAGAGGTGAGTGTCGTGACCATCACTAAGGAGAAGGTGCTTGGGAAGTTGAACGGAGTGAATGTAGATAAATCACCCAACAGGATGGACTACACCCCAGAGTTCTGAAGGAGTTAGCTGAGGAAACTGTAGCAGCATGGGTGGTGATATTTCAGGAATCACTGGAATCAGAGAGGGTCCCAGAGGACTGAAAAATGGTGAACGTAACACCCCTGTTTGTGGGACGGAGGGAGACGGAAGGTAGAAACTATAGGCCGGTTGGCCTGGCCTGTCATTGGTAAAGTTTTGAATCCATGACTATGGATGAGATTGCAGAGTACTTGGAAGTGCATGGTAAAGCAGACTGAATTAGTATGGCTTCATGAATGACTCCCTCGTTAGGTCCACACTCCCCACCAACCCTCTCTCCACACCTGGCACCTTCCCCAGCTGCCGTCAGAGGTGCAAAACCTGTGACCACGCCTCCACCCCCTCACCTCCACCCAAAGGATCATTCCAAATCCAGCAGAGATTTACTTGCACATTCTCGAATTTCATTTACTGCATCCATTACTCCCAGTGTGCTTTCCTCTACTTCGTAGAGACCAAGCGCAAACTCGCAGAACAGTTCAGGGAACATTTCTGATCCGTACGCACCAATGAATCCCACCTTCCTGTGACCATCCATTTTGTTTCCCCCTCCCACTCCACCGAAGACATGTCCATCCTGGGCCTCCTCCATCACCTAAACAAGGTCACCTCATCTTCTGCCTCAGGAGGCAACATCTACATGGCCTCAACACTGAATTCACCAACTTTAAAATCTCCCCTGCCCCATCCCATCCCAGATCCAATCCTCTGACACCACCCTTTTGACCTGACCTATCTGTCCATCTTCCTGCCCACCTATCTTCTCCATCACCCATCTATTGCCATCCCACCTACCTTTCCCTTAGCCCCACATCCCTCCCACTATTTAGTTCTCAGCCCCTTCCTCCTCTCCAGTCCTGATGAAAGGTCATGCCCAAAACGTCGATACCCTTGCTCCTCAGATGTTACCTGACGTGCTACGCTTTTTCCAATGCCACACTTTATTGATTCTAGCTTCTCCAGCATCTGCAGTCGTCATTACATCCATTGGCAAGAGGAGGTCATGTCTGACAAGTCTGTTAGAATTTTTTGAGGAGGCAATGAGCAAGTTAGACAAAGGAAAGCCAATCGATTTCCAGAAGACCTTTGACAAGATGCAGCACAGATGGCTGTTAAGTAAGAGCCCAGGGTGTTAAAGGCTAGATGTTGGCATGGATAGAGGATTGGCTGACTGGCAGAAGTGGGGAAAAAGATGCCTTTTTCAGGACAGTAGCTGGTGACTAGTGGAGTTCCGCAGGAATCACTATACATTAACGATCTGGATGAAGGAACTTAGGCTATTGTTATTAAGTTTGCAGATGACACAAGATTAGGTGGAAGGGCAAGTAGTCTTGAGGAAGCTTGGAGGCTGCAGAAAGACTTGCTCAGACAAGCAGCATGGACAAAGAAGTGGCAAATGAAATATAATGTAGGAAAGTGTGAGGTAGAGTACTTTCATAGGAAGAATAGAGGTATTGACTATTTTCTAAACAGGGAAAAGCTTTGGAAATCTGAATCATAAAAGGGATTTGAGACTCTTGGTTCAGGATTCTCTTGAGGCTAATATTCAGATTCAATTGGCAGTTAGCAAGTCAAATGCAATGTTAGCATTCATTTCAAGTCTAGATTTACAGGAGTTCCAGAGGAGGTTTACCAAGAATGATCCCAGGGGTGAAAGGTCTGTCATATATGAGGAGCGGTTGAGGACTCTATGTCTGTACTCGATGGAGTTTCGAAAGATGAGAGTGGAGACCTCATTGAAATTTGCAGAATACTGAAAGGCCTGGATAGCTTTGGAGAAAGGTTTCCACTAGTAAGAGAGACTAGGACCTGAGGGCAGAGCCTCAGAGTGAAGGCACAACCCTTTCAAACTTCAATGAGAGCAATACAATACTGGGCAGCATGGTGGCTCAGTGGTTAGCACTGCTGCCTCACAGTGCTAGGAACTCCTATTTGATTCCACCCCTAGGCAACTGTCTCTGTGAGTTTGCACACTCGTACGGTCATAAAATCCTTAAAATGTGGAAGCAGGCCATTTAACTCGAGTCCACACCAATCCTCCAAAGGGCATCCATCCAGATCCATACCCCTACCCTATCCCTGTAATCCTACATTTCCCCCCGTTAATCTACCTAATATGCACATCCCCGCACACTATTGACAATTTAGCATGGCCAATCCACCTGGTCTGCACACTACTGGATCATTCTCCTCATTTCTGCATGGGTTTCCTCTGGGTGCTCCTGTTTCCTCCCATAGTCCAAACATATGCAGGCCACTAATATGTATTTGTATGAAGATTTGGTGTGTGTTTAGAATTCTCACGTCTTTATAAAAGAATATATTTACTTAGTCTCTTTACCAAATTTGGAAGAAAGGTGATCAAAAGGAACAAATTTAAAGTGATTGGTAAAATGTTTTCCAGCACATGAGGAAAACCACTTACATAACGAATGGTTAGGATTTGGAATGCAAGACCTGACATGAGGAAAACAATTGCAGGGATTAGGAAAGAGCTATGGAGTAGAACTAACTGGATTGCTCTTCAAAAGAACCAGCACTAAACTCACTCCATCAAAGAATAAACTCTGAACGACACACACACACACACACACACACACAAAAGATTTTGCAATACCCCTAGATACGTTCACCAATAATGGCTCATCTTGTAGAAACAATGACTTCACGAGGTTATTACAAACAGTCAGAAAACATTTGACAAGGTGACATGATGGAGATCTTAATTTTCCTTTTTTTATTTTGTTGTTAAAGACACATTCGCCCACCTTACAGCAAGCGGAGTTGCTGGCTCAACTTTTGGTTTCTGTTTGTGCACCAGCTCTTCATCATGTTTGCTTTTCCAACCAAGCCATCCACTAGAAAACATACCAAGAAACTCTCATAAAAATCAGAGTCTGGCAAGATTTAGTCAGAACATAAATGTGCCAACCAAACATTTACTTACTTTCAAGTATAATCTTTACATAGTTAAAAGAACCAAGCACTTGACATTCTTAAATCAGCCAGTCAATAAAAGCACTAGCATTGAAAAGAACACCTACAATGTTTGACCCTGAATCAATCTTATGAACTATGCCATTTTCATTACACAATTCTATTTAAAGCCTTTCCAATACATTTACAATTTCTACTCTAACTACAAGATTCTATCACTAAGCATATTTTTGATTGTGTATAAATATTTTTTTTACATTTTTGTAACAAAAGACCTGATAAAAGGACAACTGTTTTATAGACATGGGTATTATCTAACATTTATTCCAGCCAATATCCCGGAGACTGGGTAAAAGGTTACAGGAGGCATCAATTCAACACAAGCCAAAGTGTGATCAGTGCAACAGATGGACATACATCATTCATGACGATGTGAAACATAAGAGGATGAGTAAGTTGTATTTATTAACTGGAAGAGGAGATATTAAGACTGAAATCTCATCTTCTGCAGAAAATGATACATTTATCTATCACACCTAAAAATTAATCATGCAATATACAAACCAAATTAGAAAACAATTCAAAAACAAAAAACGTAATTCAAGATTAAATCTGAGAAATTAAATAATGTATTCATGAGGATGCAGAGGTAATCAAGAGGTTAACCAAGTCAAAAGAAGTTTCAAAATTGAAACTAAAAATAATCCAGCATTAATTTAATCACTTAAATGTAATTTTAACAAGTCAAAGAAAACTGCTTTCTTACCTAGCTGCATTAAATAAAGCAGATGTAAGCTTGCTGGCAACTGCTAAAGCAACATGTGATAGCAATGGCTGGGTGCTACCCTGCAAATAAATAAACAAAATGTTTCATCAAAGTAGTGGAAACGTCCTTTCAAATGCTACAACTAAGTATGTTCCCTGATGGTAAAGTAATTAATTCTAAATGGATTTCTTCTACAGAAATTTTAAACTGAGATAAACTCAAACAAAAACTCACTTCCAAAGCATAGAAGAAACCAGCAAATGGGCCAGATCCAACAGTTACATATTCTGACATTGCTGGTGGACTGCTTTTTACTGTGGCATTAAATCCACCTAAAATAGAGGCAGTCTTCAACTGATCAAATGGACAAAGGGTCATAATACCTAATGTAAAACAGGAAAATGTTATAAGTATATTAAAGCTTATTCCACTGTGAATATAACAAATAAGGTATAAATGCTCAAGCATATTGGTTTCTCAGTTCTGTTCACAGTTCAAATAACTGAGTGAAGAAATGCAAGAAAATCCAAGCACATCACGGACATTGTAAACAGATCTATGGAAATACATACATACATACATGAGGATCATTTGGAAAGCATTGCACAAGTAAAGTTCCTTCAGTGTTGCAAGAATACAAATAAAACAATGCATTTTTATGACTCCATCAACATAACAAGGCATTCCAAAGCTCTTCAATCAGGTAATTCCTTTTAAAGCCTGGTCTATTTTAGTAATGCAAATATGGCAGCCAATTGTACACTGCAAGATTTCATTAACAGCAGGGAATTAACTTGCCACAACGCACTGGGGTATTCAGATGGTCAACAAATCTGAAGCCTGTTAATAAAGATCAAATTATTTCTGAATATGAATCAAGTAAAGTTCCTTCAGTGTTGCAAGAATACAAATAAAACAATGCATTTTTATGACTCCATCAACATAACAAGGCATTCCAAAGCTGAAGCCTGTTAATAAAGATCAAATTATTTCTGAATATGAATGCAAATCCTGAAGAGGCAACATAGATCACCAAATTGGAAATAAACTTTAAATGAACGTCGAATCCCACAGGAATCAGTGCTTCACACAGGAGTTAGATTTCACAGGGCTTTCTTCAGAGGTAAACAAGGTAAAACATTACTCCTGTACGCCAGGTTGAAATTAATTTCATCTGTACTTTAAATGGCTAAATTCCTACTTTGGTAGATGCAAGAAGAACATAAACTTAAAAGCGTAAAATTCAACAGTACTGAGTATTGTTAGGTAATTGGCCTCCCAAGAGTACCTGCACTGACTGTATTCTGCCATTAGGTGGAGTCCCAGTCTCAATTCAAATCCAGAAGGGCAGTGAGGACACAGGAAGAAAGCAAAGGGATGTTACACCAGAAGCCGAAAGGGCAAGAATGGCAGCGGTGGAGTGGTAATGTACTTATTTCTGGACCAGGTTCAACTCCCACCTTGCTTCAGAGGCGAGAGTTAGCATCTATACAGGTTGATTATAAACAACCAAAAACAAATGGAGATGGAAAGCAAGTCTGGGGCAAAAGAAACAGGTCCAGGAGAGTGTAAGGGGACAAGGCCATGGGGACAGAATGAGCCTCAGCATAAGCGAAGGCTAGATTGAGAGAACAAGGTTGTACAGGACATTGGTTAGGCCACTGTTGGAATACTGCGTGCAGTTCTGGTCTCCTTCCTATCGGAAGGAGGCTGTGAAACTTGAAAGCGTTCTGAAAAGATTTACAAGAATGTTGCCAGGTTTGAACTATAGGAGAGGCTGAACAGGCTGGGGCTGTTTTCCCTGGAGCATCGGAGGCTGAGGGGTGACCTTATACAGGTTTACAAAATCATGGGGAGCATGGATAAGATAAATAGACAAGGTCTTTTCCCTGTGGTAGGGGAGTCCAGAATGAGAGGGCATAGGTTTAGGGTGAGAGAGGAAAAATATAAAAGAGATCTAAGGGGCAACTTTTTCACACAGAGAGTGGTACCTGTATGGAATGAGCTACCAGAGCAAGTAGTGAAGGCTGGTACAATTGCAACATTTAAAAGGCATTTGGATGGGTATATGAATAGGAAGGGTTTCGAGGGACATGAGCCAAGTGCTGACAAATGGGACAAGATTAGGTTAGGATATTTGGTCAGCATGGAGTTGGACCGACGGGTCTGTTTTTGTGCTGTACATCTCCATGACTGTACAAGTCTAAGAGAAGAGAAGGCTGGGAAGTAACGAAAGGTTGGAGCAAGTATTGAGATGAGAAGCTAGGGAAAGATGAAACCTCAAGTGATGTAGCCAGGGTGGAGCAAGTCAGGAGACTGGGCCAGGCAGCAAGGCCCGGACAGAGGCAAGATGCTTTGCCCATGGCCAGAACAAAAGGAAGAGCCTGAGTCTGGGATGTGGGTAGTACAATTCTGGGCACTCACGTGCGATGGTAACAGATGCCAACAATTCCGGCTCAAAAATAACAATGAAAAATACACAGGTCATAAAGAACAAACAACATTAAGACGAAACAACAATAAGCAGGGCACCATTAAATGAAGATTACCGATATGACTCAAGCAGTTTACTTTCCAGGTACTCAACAATTCAGAACTTCTTTTCCCATCACATTCTATATTGAGCGATCATACTGAAGGAAGCTTGACCAATCAAATGGGAAATTGCTCCAAAATAGTTCAAAGAAGATGGTCAGATGCTGCTACACTTTGGGCCACAAGGTTAGACCACTGGTGACACAGAGAAGTTATCTCTCATGATAACTTTCCCCAAATTTAGGCCAGCTCCTCCATCTTACCTCCACCTGATAGTCAGTCATAAGTGAAACCATGCTCTTACGTCTGCAGATAATATTTCACAAAATTAAGCATTATGAAATATTGCATTTTTTTTAAAAAGGGATAGTTTTATTACCAATGCTTGCATGATCCACTATCATATCAACATCCTGCAGGCCCCATTTCTTGTAAGTTAGTGGTGGAGGTTGTACGCTTTCAGCACCTGAAGCTGCAGCTGCAAGGAAGTGTAATGTAACAAGAAAATTAGTAAAATGTAATGCTTTATAAGGAACTAAATTCATTTGTTTTATGCAGTAAAATAAGTCACCAAATTCACTCATTAGAGAAGGACTGTTACAGAACTAAAAAACAAATTCCACTAGAGATATTGTAATTTTCAGTACTGTATTACTACCAAATTATGGAATGCAATTAGGAAGTTTCTACAATAGGATCTGGTGGGAGATGCTCCAGAGAGATGGCCTTAAGGTTGGTGGTACAGTTTTAGGACTAAATTCTAGTCACAGTGGGTTGGGGGCTATATAATATGACTTGCAGCAAATGAAATCCTCATTATATAAGCATTGCCAACAATAATAGAATTAATTTCTGACCTTGAGAAAAAGGTGAAGGTTTCTGTGCTGTATGACTCATTAAATTGCTGTAGTCCATGTAATGAGGCTCTTTCAATGCCATACATTATGAAGCTCAAACCAGAGGTTCCATGACAATGAAAAAAAATGTAAAAACATTCAGCTCCTTGAGCCTGCTCCAACATTTAATAAGTTCATAGCTGATCGGTTTGTTTCAAATGTCGCATTCCTATCTATCCTAACAATATTTGATTCCCTTTTCTTAGGACTGACAGGTAAGAATTTATTTTAGGAAGGATTCCTCTAGTTAACATCGTATCTAAACAAGGATATCCACAATCTGGCAGCATATGGAATACAGCCAAAGGACAATCTAGTCAACACACAGTACTATAGTCACCTTCTACAATCTTGTGAAATCACTATGACCAATCATTACCAGACCAAGGTTATGCTCTCATATTACCCAACTTCATTATTAACTTCTTTCAACTTTCCCTTTTATCATTCACCTATAAAACCAACTGACCAATGCTGATGGGTCTGGAATCTAGTTACAAAAAGACAGTAAATCCTACATCTTACAGAACAACTTCCAATCCAGCTTCAGAAATCAGAATTGTTAACAAAGCTGAAAACATTTTTTTTTACCTAGACTAACCAAATGGATGTAGTGATTTGAAGACAACTAGAAAAGTATGTACCTGTTAGGCAAGGAGGAAGCTGTAGAGCACGGGAGCCGTGGTTTACGAAGGAAGTGGAATCTCTGGTCAAGAGGAAGAAGGCGGCTTATGTTGGGATGAGATGTGAAGGCTCAGTTAGGGTGCTTGAGGGTTACAAGGTAGCCAGGAAAGACCTAAAGAGAGAGCTCAGAAGAGCCAGGAGTTGTTGGCGGATAGGATCAGGTTAAACCCTAATGCTTTCTCTAGGTATTTAAGGAATAAAAGAATGCGAGAGTAAGATTAAGGCCAATCAAGGATAGTAGTGGGAAGTTGTGTGTGGAGTCAGAGGAAATAGGGGAAGTACTAAATGAATATTTTTGGACAGTATTCACTCTAGAATACGACAATGTTGTCGAGGAGAATACAGAGATACAGGCTACTAGACTAGGTGGGTTTGAGGTTCACAAGCAAGAGGTATTAGAAATCCTGCAGAGTGTGAAAATACATAAGTCCCCTGGGCTGGATGGGATTTATCCCAGGATTCTCTGGGAAGCCAGGGAGGAGATTGCCGAGCCATTGGCATTGATCTTTAAATCGTCATTGTCTACAGGAATAGTGCCAGGAGACTGGAGGATAGCAAATGTGGTTCCCCTGTTCAAGAAGGGGAGTAGAGACAACCCTGGTAATTATAGACCATTGAGCCTTACTTCAGTTGTTGGTAAAGTGTTGGAAAAGGTTATAAGAGATAGGATTTATAATCATCCTAATGATTAAATTTGATTAAATTTGAAAAGAATAATTTGATTAGGGATAGTCAGCACAGTTTTGTGAAGGGTAGGTCGTGCCTCACAAACCTTACTGAGTTCTTTGAGAAGGTGACCAAACAGGTAGATGAGAGTAAACCGGTTGATGTGGTACATATGGATTTCAGCAAGGCATTCCCCATAGTAGGCTTTTGTACAAAATGCGGAGGAATGGGATTGTGGGAGATATAGCAGTTTGGATCAGTAATTGGCTTGCTGAATGAAGACAGAGGGTGGTGGTTGATGGGAAATGTTCATCCTGGAAACCAGTTACTAGTGGTGTACCGCAATGGTCAGTGTTGGGTCCACTGCTGTTCATCATTTTTATAAACGACCTGGATGAGGGCATAGAAGGGTGGGTTAGTAAATTTGCAGATGACTCGAAGGTCGGTGGAGTTGTGGATAGTGACGAAGAATGTTGTAGGTTACAGAGAGACATAGATAAGCTGCAGAGCTGGGCTGAGAGATGGCAAATGGAGTTTAATGCGGACAAGTGTGAGGTAATTCACCTTGGTCGGAGTCACCGGAATGCAAAGTACTGGGCTAATGGTAAGATTCTTGGTAGTGTAGATGAGCAGAGAGATCTCGGTGTCCAGGTACACAGATCCTTGAAAGTTGCCACCCATGTTGACAGGGTTATTAAGAAGGCATACAGTGTTTTAGCTTTTATTAATAGAGGGATCGAGTTCCAGAACCATGAGGTTATGCTACAGCTGTACAAAACTCTGGTGCGGCCGCACTTGGAGTATTGTGTACAGTTCTGGTCACCGCATTATAAAAAGGATGTGGAAGCTTTGGAAAGGGTGCAGAGAAGATTTACTAGGATGTTGCCTGAGGGAAGGTCTTACGAGGAAAGGCTGAGGGACTTGAGGCTGTTTTCGTTGGACAGAAGAAGGTTGAGAGGGGACTTAATAAAGACATATAAGATAATCAGAGGGTTAGAGAGGGTGGACAGGGAGACCCTTTTTCCAAGTATGGTGACGGCGAGCAGGAGGGGGCATAGCTTTAAATTGAGGGGTGATAGATATAGGACAGATGTCAGAGGTAGTTTCTTTACTCAGAGAGTAGCAAGGGTATGGAATGCCTGCAACGGTAGTAGATTCGCCAACTTTAAGTACATTTAAGTCATCGTTGGACAAGCATATGGACGTACATGGAATAGTGTAGGTTGGATAGGCTTCAGATTGGTATGACAGGTCGGCGCAACATCGAGGGCCGAAGGGCCTGTACTGCGCTGTAATGTTCTATGTTCTATAACTCCTGCTATTTATTTTTTCATATGAAAGAAAACCAACTATACACACAAAAATTTTTTTTAAAAACTCATGCCTACAGCATTTCTACTTTTGGTGGTTTCATGCATTCCAGTGCATAAACCCTACGTCACATAAGTTGATTTTCCAAATTCAAGATTCATCTTAGGTGAACTCTACAAATACTGAAATTATACTACAGTATGAGAGAAGCTTACAAATATGGGAATATAACATTGCTGGGGTAAAAATAATGGATTTCCTCAAAATAGAATCATATAGCATAGAAAGAGACTCCTTCGTTCCAACTCATCCATGTTGACCAGACATCCCAATCTGACTTAATTAATTTAGCCCATATCCCTCTAAACCCTTCCTATTCATATACCACTCCAAGTGCCTTTTAAATGTAATAACTGTACTCGCTTCCACCACTTCTTCTGGCAGCTCATTCCATACACGCACCACCGTGTGTGTGAAAACGTTACCCTTCAGGTCCTTTTTAAATCTTTCCCCACTTACCTTAAACCTCTACCCTCTAATTTAGGACACTCCCACCCTAGAAATAGAGACCTTGCCTATCCACCCGATCTGTGCCCCTCATGATTTTATAAATCTCTATTAGCTCGTCTCTTGCTCTTCAATGCTCCAAAAAAAAAAGCCCCAACCTATTCAGCTTCTCCCTATAGCTCAAATCCTCCGGTCCTACCAACATTCTTGTAAATCTTTCTGGAACCCTCTCATGTTTAACAATATCCTTCTTATAGAAGGGGAACCAGAATTTTAACCAGTATTCCAAAAGTGGCCTTAATAATATCTGGTACAGCCACAATATGACATCCCAACTCCTACACAATGCCTTCACTGGTCATAACAAATGTGCCAAACGCCTTTTTCACACCCTTTCTACCTGCACCCCTACAACTCTTTGTTCAGCAACATTCCCCAGGCCCCTACATTTACTGTCAAAGTCCTGCTAAGGGTTTTAGCAACTGATGATTGAATTCAGGGAAAAAAAGGTATTGTACTGCAGATACTGAAAATCTGAAATAAAAGCAAAATGCTGGAAACACACATCTAGCCACATCTGTGGGAGAAATGGAATTAATGAGCAGTATTCTGTCAAGGCAAGAGGGTCAAACCAACAGTGACAGATCCAGCAGAGATGATCTGACAGAATGAAAGTGACCACTAGTAAATGTCTTATTCACACAGGCCTTCTAACCAATCAGAGGTCAGCAGGTCCTTAGTGTCATCAGCGCCACAGCAAATAATGGCAGGTGGCAGTAATGGATGCACAAGAAGACCAGGATCTTCAAGCGACTCCAGACAAAGATGACTGTAGGTGAGATGGGGATTGCAGGACAGAAAATCACATGGGAGGTCAGGGGCAATGGCAAAATAGTGGTTTTCAACAGTCAATCCTCTCCAGATGCCCGATTCTTTAGGAAGGCACAGAGTACCTAAGAGAGATCCTGCCCCTCTCAGGAAGCCACTTGCAAACCGAAAATGATTGACTGAACAATGTTTTGAGGGCACAGGGAAGTCACGTACCCCTATTTAGTTGCACAACCACCAAACCATGGAGGGCTTGGGGGAACCAGCAGTCAGGAATCTGCATCAACACTTCCTTTGC
Source organism: Chiloscyllium plagiosum (assembly GCF_004010195.1). NCBI lineage: Eukaryota > Metazoa > Chordata > Chondrichthyes > Orectolobiformes > Hemiscylliidae > Chiloscyllium > Chiloscyllium plagiosum. The sequence continues at coordinate 40,080,984 of NC_057718.1, read as the reverse complement.
GACTTCATTAGAAAAAAGGTTCTTCTGCTGCTGCAAAACCAACTCCAGCTTCACCGGTGACTAAATGGAGCCCAGTCGTAGTCATCACTGTGTTTCCTGCCGTGATGAAATCTAGCCCACTATTTCAGGTTGATGATCCTTCATCTGATGAAGGGCTATCAACCTGAACTATTTTTCAGAGCAGATAATGCCTGATCCACTGAATATTCATACCCTTGATTTCAGGATTTGGGTTTTGGAACATTAGTCTGCATCCCTAACAATCCCAGCCCACAATGGGGCTTGAAAACTGCTGGAATAAAAGAAATTCACATTTAATTATTTTATCTAAATCACAAAATAATACTGCAATCATATTTCTGGAAATATTACCTCTTGCGACCTGGTTTCTACAGGCCCGAAGAGACTGAAAGAGGCTGAATCCATCTATTGTTACAAGGGCAACTGGATATAGAATACTCAATTCTTCATGCTTGGAAAAATAAAAAAAAATTATATAGTCAGTAATCTTGCAAAACATTTATAGCGTAAATTATAAATCTCAGAGGCACTTTGGCTGTGTTTTATTTAATTCTCGACACCAAGCAAAATATACCCTTTCAGGAATTTCTGAAAATCAAACACCAAAACCATTTTGCACTTTCCCATTCAGAAATCCAAAGTGGCTTCCTTCTATTAGCTGACAAAAACCACGTGGGACAACAATCTTGGGGTAAGCTACTCTCACAATATTACAATGCAAAAATGATAACAATAATAATAATAATAATAATAATAATAATTGAATATGTACTTAAATATGCAAATATTCTTAACCCAAACCTCACTAGGTTGAATTATTCCACTGTTATCTACTCATACATTCAAGTATTTCACATAAGAGCAAATGTAACTAATTTAATATTTTTTCTATACACTTAATAGATATTTTTACTAATAAAATGGCATACAGTACCGGATACCCAATAAATAGTTCAAAACTAAACATTCAGATAGGATTATCCTTGTGTTGTATATGCATTAGACAAGTAATAGATTATCTTATACGACTAGTTTCTTAAAATGACATGGATGTAATCACCTGCTCTGTAACACCAGGATGTCTGGGAATTTCATAAGTTCGACATTTCAGTTGCAGAACTGGATCTTCATTTAAAAGTTGTGCTAAAAGAAGAACTCCATTCTGAAGAAATAAAAAGGGAAAATTCTTCAAACAAAGTAGCAACAGTTGTTCCCACCCATTTTCTTAAGCAAACAAGTTTTATGACATCTTTAACTTCACGTCCAGTACAGGCTGGGTGGAGACTGAGGGTAGCATTAGTTGGTGTTATTCTCCATTTTAAAATTATTCATGTTTAGTCAGATCTTGAAATGGAGTAGTTGGTTTTCCCAGTTCAGAGATGTATGAACCTAATCAACAGGGAGTGAATTTCCAAGCAACAACCAGGTGTGCATCAATGTAAAATGAATTAAGAGCAGCATGGAAAAACAGAAGAAGTGAACAGGTTCTGGAAGAATACAGAAACAGTTTAAGACTTTGAGAGAACACCATGGGACACAAAAACAGCAGCACAACAGGGGTCAGGTAATTCCCTCTAAACAAGATCAACATAATGCAAACCACCTCCATATCCATTTTCAGCACTCTGGAATCATTACCACCACCACTGAGAATGTACTTTCATCTCTAAGTTTGTGTGGGATGGTAATTTAAATTTATACAAAGTGATTACTTTGCTCATCTCAGTTGGTGAAGAACATGGTTTTCATATTTCATGATTACTCGTCAAACTACCTTCTTAATGCCACAAAATAAAGAATTCTAGACTTCCATCTTTTGCACAAAATATTTCCCAAAGGTCAATTTTGATCCTCTAACCCAGGGCTTCCCAAAGTAAGGGTCAGGAACCCAAGTGAGTTCATAAGCTTATGGGTAGAGTCTCACATCAGGACTGCAGAATCCTCAATGCAGCAGGTTCCACTGGAACTACCCAGGAGATGGGTCACTATATGCGTAAAATGGATTTTAAAAAATGACCAAAGCTGCTATCCGGGAAAAAAAATCTGGGGTGTAGGTTACAATCTCATCTCCTCCCCTTTCCCTATATTTGTTCTTGCTCAAAACATTGCATCTCTATTTTGTTTCCAACTCTGATAAAAGATCATAGACCTATGTTTCTCTCTTCACTGATGCAGCCGGATATGGATATTTTAAACATTTCATTGTTTTTATTTTGCCATTGTATTAACTTTTAAATTCACACATGGATCTCCAAAAATGAAAATCTGAATTAATTACCTCAGTGTAAAATCGAACATATCCAGAGTTAAAACCAACAATTATACATGTCCAGTCTGGTCGGCCAGTGGAGCTTCTGTCAATCATTGCAAAAGTTAATTAACTCAGAAAATTTTCACACAAAGCATATAATGTCACCAATTTTTCAAAATCATTAACCAAATATTGTACAGCACATATGTTATTATCATATAACTACAGCCCAAGTCCAAAGTCCAGGCACAACTGCATGTTCTTAGCAATCTGAGAACAGGGAAGAAACTCAAATATCTTTTTAATATATAAAGGATGTTGACAGTTATCTCCAAGGATTTCAGAAATACTGCCATCTGTTTAAGAACTATATAAAGGAAAAGACTGGCTTCAGTTTATCAGTGACAGCCAAGTATTGGCAGGACATTGTACGGGATATCTAACCAAACTTCATAAAGCCTAGGTCATGTCTGCCAATTTAAGAAAACAACACAAATTACTTAAAATGAAAACAGACAAAGTTAAAAATGGATTTCAAAAGAAACATATGAAATGAAGGTTTGATAAATTAAGGTATATGCTTGACAGAAAGTTAGTCTTTTTTCCCCTGCAGAAAACCTAACAGCTATTGTTTCAAGAAAAATGGATTACAACTTGCAGAGATTCAGTTTTGGGACTGTGAACTTAAAGTTCAAGAGTCCAACAGGCAACATATCAAAATTTGCAAGTAAAAAGCAAATGGCCAAGTGAAGATGAATCGTCTGGAGTACTGACATTATAGTAGATAGGGCATACTACTTCAGAATTCAGATGGGAAATCTGAATATAGAGAAATGAAGAGAAATACACATACTTACTTGCAAGTAGGGATCAATATTACCTCAAAACAAGTCGTCATGGCACCTTCCTGCCACTACCATTATTGCCTAAACCCTCAAACTCACTATTGTCAAGTCGCTTACTATTAACTTGATGGATGGCTACTACTGACCAGAAGCTTGACTGAAGCAGCTGCAGCAATCATGGCACTCTAAGAGCAGGGCAAAGATTGGGCATTGTGGAAAATGGCTCAACTCCTAATCCTAAAAAGTCTCTACATCATTGGAAAGGCACAGCAGTAAATAAAAATGGCCTTATCAGTTACAGCTACATCAATACTACTTAAAATAATGCCAAAAAAACTCGTACAACCAAACAATTTAGCTGACATTGATATCCTGAATCACATATTCTCAACAAAGAATCCCAATTGTTATAGCAGCAGTGCAATTACAAAACAATAAAACTATAATTTGGTTATTGAAATTAACCAAGTATTCCTGGACCCCTAAGAAACCACATCCGGAAAAAAATAAATTTTAACAAACCAAAATCTTACAAATGTAAGGTTTCAAGGCAACAGCTAGTGTTGCTGAAAAACAGCAAAATGTTAATTAAATTCTGAATAGAACAAGGGTTGCATAAGCTGTTACTTGTTATAAATGGCATTACTTAAAACTCTTGGATTACTTTAAAGCTTCAGTTTATTCTAATTAAAAACAGAATACCTTGCAGATGGGCTGATTAATAATTTTAGTTTTTGCACCTTTAAACATGGTGCCTACAGGATTGCTTTAAATCAAGGTCACCTATTGACAGAAAACTTCCGAGTAGATCTTTGCACTTAAGTTTTAGACTAGCAAATAAGCCAAAGATTTGCGTACCGTGATTACAGAAAGAATATGGAAGAATCAATCTTCACCTGTATTTGTTTTTTGAATGAAAACAAGATTGTTCAAGTACCATTAAAAAAAATTTTCTTAATTACTATTTTGTGTGTTTTGACCATACTTAGATATAAACAGAGACTCAAGTATAAAAACACTTACCTTTTCTGACTTGCAAGTGGAATACAAATTGCACTACTGATGCATTCCCTGTCAAAAAAAAGATGATAAGCAATCAGATTAGATGTCACTTCTCGTCATGCACCTCACAGATCAAGTGGAGCAAAAACCTCATTCAAGTCAAACAGCTAAACTCATGGGTTAATTTAATAATTCAAACATAGACAAGCAGTTCACTCAGACAACTAGTCTCAACTCTGGCTTTAATATTCATATTTAATAAGAACAAAAATCAAGTATTCATCTTAAATACAATTTTCAGATAGATTGCCTGAATCATCAGACCCAAAAGCACCAGTTTAGTTTTCAAAATCCATTTCTGTGGTTTTTTTAATTATTCATTCATGGAATATAGGGAAGGCCAGCAATTATTGCCCATCCTTTATTCAGAGTCAACCACATTGCTTAGGTCTGTGTTACATATAGACCAGACCAGTTAAGAGTGGCAGGTTCCCTTCCAGTTGGGTTCCAATGAACCAGTTGGTTTTTATGATTATATTCTCACCAGTAGGTTTTAGCTTTATTCTAAATATTTATTAAATTCAAATTTCACAAACTACCATGGTGGGATTTGAACTCATGTTCAGGGTCCTGGATTTCTCGTCCAGTGACATTACCACTACAACCTGGCTTATAGTATTTGGTCATACAATCCCTGAAATCACAAGATAGACTACAGCATGCCACTGTAGTATGTGTATATTTTTAATATCTACTTTATACACTGTATCTTGTGTATAGCACACTTGCAAAAAATAATCACACAAACTTTGCTTCCTGTATCATGTTTAAATAAATAGCAACACAACGTGTTAATATCACACTGGGAATGCCTTAACAAGCTGCTAGCAGCAAAGCCCGACATTAATATTTAATAATCATATTTTGACAAATTAAACAAATCAAACTTTTAAAAAACTTTCACCCTTGTCTCCCAGCATCTGCCCCAAAAAAGTACTGCTTCACTTAGTCACAAAAGCTTATTTTTGAAATTTGCTCTTCAAATTAAATCCATGTTGAGTTTAGAAAAAAAAAGGACAGAATGAAAATGAGACATGATGCTCCAACTGTTGCATTTTACGGTTCCAAAATGAATTGCATGCAATTCTGCCCAAAGAAAGCTGAAGCTATTTGCAAGGTTTCTAATTGGGTCATGCAGGGAGATAAAGGGATCACTGAGAGCAGAGCCAGGGTCAGTCAGGTGGAGGACGGAAAGACATATTCAGCAGAGCTGCTTTCAGCTGTGCTAACTACTCGGGCTATATGTAGTGAGCACTTGGTGAAGTCCACAAGACCATGTATGGAATGAGCTGCCAGAGGAAGTGGTGGAGGCTAGTACAATTACAGCATTTAAAAGGCATCTGGATGGGTAGATGAATAGGAAGGTGAGACTAAATTGGGTTGGGATATCTGGTAAGCATGGACGAGTTGGACCAAAGGGTCTGTTTCTGTGCTGTGCATCTCTATGACTCTATAAGACATAGGAGTGGATGGCCATTCAGCCCATCGAGTCTACGCCACCATTTAATCATGGCATTTCAACTCCATTTATCCGCACTCTCCCTATAGCCCTTAATTTCTTGCGAGATCAAGAACTTAGCAATCTCTGCCTGAAGTCATACAACAATTGAATGGTTCTGGGTAATGAGGACATAGTACTAAGAGCCCTGAAGGATTTGATCTAACAAGGGCATGTTCCTAATTAACAGTTACGAACAGCTTGGGATGGAGCAGTGGTTAAAGGCCCAAAAAACAGTATTTCTTTGATATAACAGAGCAAGATTAGGGTTCAGGAAAACAGGAACATACCTAGCTGGGTGAAAAGCTGCAGTGTCTGGTGAATAATACTGGGAGTGCAGTTTCAAAATAAATGGGAGCGTAGTTTCAGGAAAGGAGGGTAACTGAGCAGAATAGGAGGAAAGTCCAATGACAGGAAGTTTCTTGTGATGAAGTTACAGTTTTAAATTTAATTCGGTCACAGGATTGTGGGTGCCACTGACCAGACCAACAATTTTGCCCAGAGGGCAGTAAAGAAAGAAACCATATTGCTGTGGAACTGGAGTCACATGTAGGTCAGTCCAGGTAAGGATGGAAATTTCCATCTCTATAGCACTAGATGAACCAGATGGATTTGTATGACAATCAATGCACTATCCCAGGCAACCATCTCCCGGAGAGTGAGCAAGACAGAAAGACAGCATTCAATTATTTAATAAGCAGTAACCAAGACAAATCAATTGGAAGAAATTTATATCCTAAATTACAAATAGTCCTCTGCAAAAGACTACATATGGAGTTATCAAACTGGCCTCACTATACGGATCACTCTCTCGAATGGAAACTTCCATTTCATGCTATCTGGTACAATCCTACTCAGTGGGTTCTGGGGAATTCTGGAGGCTTCTAATTGACATACAATCAAACAACCAGTTGCTTTAGACCTGCTATGTGCAGCAACTTTTTCCACAGATGAAGGGTCCATTGATCTTTTTCATTCATTCTTTCTTGGTGTGTGGGGGTCACTGGCAAAGTCACCAATTTTTGGCCATCCCTAATTACCCTGAAATTGAGTGGCTTGCTAGATCATTTCAGAAGGCAGTTAAAACTCAACCACTTTGTTGTGGATTTGGAGTCATAGATGGGCCAGATCAGCGAAGGATAACTGATTTCTTCCCTCATGTGACATTAGTAAATGAATGGATTTTAATGACAATTGGTAACAGTGGTCACCATCACCGAGACCACAGGGTCAGAGAATGGCAGGAAGGGACAGAGGGAATCAAGACTAGATAACAAAAATAACAAAAACAAATAAAGTTTCAGTGTATGAATGCACATAATATTCATAAAGAAACAAATTCTAATGCACACTGAAGTAAATAATTATGATCTGAAAGTCATTATAGGGCTATGGCTGAGAAGGGATGGGTCCTGAATTTTTATTCTAATTCACAGGATGAGGGAGTCACTGGTGAGCCATCCCTAATTGCGCAGAGGGCAGATAAGTGTCAAACACATTGCTGTGGGTCTGGAGTCACATGTTGGCCAGACCAGTTTAGGACAGCAATTTCCTTCTCAAAAGAACATTAAAAGAATCAGATGGGCTTTTTCTGACAATTGACAACAGCTTCATGGTCATCATTAGACAAAATGACAGATTTTTATTGAATTCAAATTTCACCAACTGTTATGGTGGGAGTTGAATCTAGATCCCCTAGTGGTATTATCACTGGACTGTTCGTCCAGAGACCTAAGTAATATTCTCAGGACCCTCATCTCTCCCTCCCCCTTCGGGTTGGTTCTTGCTAAATGAAAATTTTTCCCCCAAATACTTCCACTAGTTTCTAAAAGGCTGGTTCACTTACAAAGGTCCCTGACTTAATCAATTTCAAATCACAACGTAGCTTTAAATTGAGGGATGATAGATAAAGGACAAATGTCAGAGGTAGTTTCTTTACTCAGTAGTAGCAGCATTGAACCCCTACCTGCAACAGTAGTTCACTAAACAACTTTAAGGGCGTTTAAATGGTCATTGAATAAATATATGGATGAAAGTGGAGTAGTGTGGGTTAGATGGGCTTCAGATTGGTTTCACAGGTCCACGTAACATCGGGGGCCGAAGGGCCTGTACTGCACTGTAATGTTCTATGTTCTAACATGCAGCTTCTGCTGAAGGGGAGATAAGCTGATTTTCTTCAGATTGAAAGTGGATTACTGCAGAAATTCAGGGTTTTTAGCGGGTGATTTCTCTTCTGCTGTGACCTTTTTTCTCCATCATGTTCACAACCCAGTTACCAAACAACCAATTACAGAGTTGTTATCAAGCAGAGATCTTTCTCATTGATAACTGGTTTGTGGACTAGGGACCAATCAGATTCATTCATAAAAACATCTCCTTGGCTCGAGTTTGCACGTTGCTAGAACCCATAGCTATACAAAGTGTTCACAATAGGTAGTTAATTCTTTGTTTTCAAAATACACAGTGCCACCCTTGAAAATTCTTGGGTTTCAAACTGTTCTCTCATTTCAGTCCACAGTTTTAAAAAGCACATTAATAAAAAGACAGTCTTTACAGTCTAACAGGTACTGTTTCCTAGTTAAATGATAATATATTTTCTGATCTCAAACAGGATGATGACAGATTTGCTACTCTGGTCTAGGCTAATAAGATACTTAATATGTGAATCATGGGAGTATTCTCAGCAGAGATAGAGATGTATGATACTGCATGCAGAAATTTACTCTAGCATGCCCATCATCCATTAAGCCACTTGAAGCATTCACTATTCCTTAGAACTATATTAATGGCCTTGAGAAAATTACACTTTTAGGCTAAACTTAGATCTGCAACAGTAATCAGAAATCTATTTTAGGCAAATTAAAACATTTTTCTCACCATCCCCAAATTATTAGTTTCCCACCATTCAATTTTGACCTTAAAGGATACAATATTCAAACTAAAACAAACAATGGGGTAGGCAATGAGCCAGGGGTAAACAAGAGAGTAAAAGAGAACCTGCAAACTGGAACACGAAAGGGTGGAATTTTACCAGGCATTTGGATCAGTGCGAAAGAGGCTGGAAAAACTGTGTGAAGTATTAGACCAGTACTATCTTTCCACCTCCCTTCTGGATTTCCCAGGATCAACATAACAATACAGACAGGAATCCCTGTGAGTGAAATGCACAGGCAGCTATGGTAATTAAAATGCTTATAAATCTCACTTGTGCAGTACCTCTTTCCGAATGCTTCACAGCAAACTGAAGAAGGCATGTGCTCAGTGGGAAGTCACGAAGCTCAGCAGACCATCACAGAAGCAACATACAAAAGGGAAATCAGAAGTAAATAGGTTGGAAATAGCTTACTGCCAAGCATTTTCCTGAATTGATAATGTAAACCTAGTATGCAACCATCATAAATAGGTCCTGGAACTAATGAGACTTTTCAGGAGATACCATGATGCCTTTACCATCCAGCAGTTGAAAGGCCTCAACACATTCTCAGTGAATGGCTGCTGGATGGGAAGATAGAACACCTGAGGATTTGGTTACTGATACCAGCGCACCACACCTCATGTATCTCTGCAGTGAAGTTCAGTAAGAGTTGTACATCTACCAGAGGCTTAACACAGCAAGCAGTTCAAATCTAGCAGAGGATACTGGTTTCAGACAGGTTTCATCAGAGGAGAAAGAAGATGAAGGATGGGCTGATGGAGCATGAACAGAAGCGCCACTGACACATCCAGGCATAGATCTGCATGCCAGAGTCCCGTGAACACCTTCATCCAGGTCACTTCAACCGAGGGGTGTATAACCACAATTTCCCTCCTGCCAGTGATTTCCCTGGCACATACACTACACCTTCACATACATCCCTTTCCTGCAGGTCTGTGGCAATCTTGAGATGGGTCCTCAATACCATCACCCCTGCTTACTTCTCTCCTGTGCCAATCTCCCAACTCCTTGCAAACAAAGCAAAAGTATTTCAATGCACTTGAGTATAGTACTTAGCCATCTAAGCCGCTGCTTACTTAATGCTTTTCAAATGAAGCCACCATTACATGGAGACCATTGCTGTGCATCTTCATCCACTCGTTGCCTTACTTTTTCGCAGGTCACTCATGGAAATAATGGATCTTGCAACTTCAGCACAAAAGTGCATCTCGTAATTAAGCTCAGCAACTATGTCCAGCTGAGCAGAGCTGGATGCCTCCCTATTCCCTGGAGAGTTTTCAAACATCTCCAGATCTACTCCTGGAAAAATACTTTGCACTATCCTTTCTATCTGTGCTGCTGGACCCTTTGAGCTGACAGTATTGTGCTTGTGGAGGTGCATGTCGTATGATGGTGCTGATCCTCCTGAAGTTTGGTCAGTCTCTTCCCTTATCTGCCACTGTAGCTGCAGCAAGTTTCAGGAGAACAAAATAAATGATCAGCAAGTTGCTGGAGGGAATCCCGAGGGACAGGAAGTACATGTATTTGGAAAGGCAATGACTGATTAGGGATAGTCAGCATGGCTTTGTGCATGGGAAATCTTGTCTCACAAACATGATTGAGTTTTTTGAAGAAGTAACAAAGAAGATTGATGAGGGCAGAGCAGTAGATGTGATCTATATGGACTTCAGTAAGGCGTTCGACAAGGTTCCCCATGGGAGACTGGTTAGCAAGGTTAGATCTCACGGAATAGATGGAGAACTAGCTATTTGAATACAGAACTGGCTCAAAGGTAGAAGACAGAGGGTAGTGGTGGAGGGTTGTTTTTCAGACTGGAGGCTTGTGATGAAGTGCCACAAGGATCGGTGCTGGTCCACAATTTTTTTGTCATTTACATAAATGATTTGGATGCAAGCATAAGAGATACTGTTAGTAAGTTTGCAGGTGACACCAAAATTGGAGGTGTAGTGACAGCGAAGAAGGTTACCTCAGATTACAACAGATCTTGACCAGATGGGCCAACGGGCTGAGAGGTGGCAGATGGAGTTTAATTCAGATAAATGAGAGATGCTGCATTTTGGGAAAGCAAATCTTAGCAGGACTTATACACTTCATGGTAAGATCCTAGATAGTGTTGCTGAACAAAGAGACCTTGGACTGCAGGTTCATAACTACTTGAAAGTGGAGTCGCAGGTAGATAGAATAGTGAAAAAGGTGTTTGATATTCTTTCCATTATTGGTCAGAGTATTGAGTACAGTAGTTAGGAGGTCATGTTGCGGCTGTACAGGACATTGGTTAGGCCACTGTTGGAATATTGCGTGCAATTCTGGTCTCCTTCCTATCAGAAAGAAGTTGTGAAACTTGAAAGTGTTCGGAAAAGATTTACAAGGATGTTGCCAGGGTTGCAGGATTTGAGCTATAGGGAAAGGCTGAACAGGCTGGGGCTGTTTACCCTGGAGCGTCGGAGGTTGAGGGGAGACCTTACAGAGGTTTACAAAATCATGAGGGGCATGGATAGGATAAATAGACAAAGTCTTTTCCCTGCGGTCGGGGAGTCCAGAACTAGAGGGCATAGGTTTAGGGTGAGAGGGGAAAGATGTGAAAGAGACCTAAGGGGCCACTTTTTCACACAGAGGGTGGTGCGTATATGGAATGAGCTACCAGATGAAGTGGTGGAGGCTGGTACAATTGCAATATTTAAGAGGCTTTTGGATGTGTATATGAATAGGAAGGGTTTGGAGGGATATGGGCTGGGTGCTGGCAGGTGGGACTAGATTGGGTGAGATATCTGGTCGGCATGAATGGGTTGGACCGAAGGATCTGTTTCCATGCTGTACATTTCTATGACTCTATGTACTGAGTTGACTGAAAGCTTAAGTCCTTGCACTTCTCTGATCATTATATTTTTCCGGCTTACATACTCATGTCAGAGGCAGCTACAGGTATCATCTTTTTGGAATTTCACCTGATACTATGACACTTTCTTTTTTATTAGTGATAAACTGAACTGATGGCACCTTGTCAACTGAGGGCAAACTCCTCTATTGATGACACCAATTGCCCGAAATGTCGATTCTCCTGCTCCTCAGATGCTGCCTGACCGGCTGTGCTTTTCCAGCACCACACGCTTGACTCTGACCTCCAGTATCTGCAGTCCTCACGTTAGCCTGTTGATGACACCATGTCCAAGGATGCCTCTACATCCTTGTTTCTGCACCTGACCTGGTATTTGTACTCTCCTGCAGTGAAAGATGAATCCACATCCTGTGCCTGACTTCAGCTGCTCACCATCTCCATGACCTCCATGGTCTGCTATAAAAGATTGGCTGGCTGCCCTTTCCTGCCATTTTCTCTCCAGTGAAAATGGAGAGAATATATATTTATAATATATTTCCTATAACAGGGTGACCAGAACTGCACACAGTACTTCAGAAGAGACTTAAGTCAGAAGTCACACAACGTCAGGTAATAGTCCAACAAGTTTATTTGAAATCACAGACTTTCAGAGGCCTGCTCCTTCATCAAGTGAAATCCTGGTGTCATGTGACTTCTGACGTTTTCCACCCCAGTCCAACACTGGCACTTCCCCACCAGAAGAGGCCTCAGCAAATCCTTTACAACCTCATCATGACATCCCAACTCCTATACTCAAAAGTCTGAGCAGTAAAGAAAAGCATACTAAATATCTTCTTAACCACCCTGTCTATATGTGACACAAATTTCAAAGAATTACGAACCTGAACCCATAGGTCTCTCTGTTCAATAATACTACCCAGGGCCTTACCATTAAATGTAGAAGTCCTGTTCTTAATTGCTTTACCAAAATGCAATACTTCACATTTATCCAAATTAAACTCCATCTACCACTCCTCAGCCCACTGACCCAACTGATCAAGATCTCTTCATAATCTTAGATAACCTTCTTCACTGCCCAGTGTACCAATTTTGGTGTCATCTGCAAACTTACTAACCATGCCTTTTAAATTCTGATCCAAATCCTTAAATCAGTCCTTGCCTCTCCAAATGCATGCAAACCCTTTTCAGAATCACCTCCAACAATTTACCTTGACGTCATTGGTCAGACTCATAGGTCTGTAGTTCCCAGGCTTCTCACAGCCTTCCGTTTGCTGCTTCAAATTGCAAGTCATTCTCAGAGTTGCAAAATTGGCAAGTCCTTGCAATATTCACATAGAAAGCTATACACACTACACCAGAAATGAAGTTCTTAGGATACAGTTCAGGTTTCAGCCTAGTACCTTTTAGATTGCTCACTCATAATATATGTTTGTTCTAATTTGCTGCAGCGTGCTTGATCATTAATTATATGGTATTCAAAATTCAAATAAAGCTATACAGCTTATTACATTTTAAAAATATAACTGCAGAAAATGCAATTTAATAGAAGTAAATAACCAACCAAGGTCACAACAAATCAATACCAAGTGCAAAACAGCTCTTCTTTCCATGTGCAAATTTTTCCAAGTTACAAGTTTACAAGTTCCTGTGGACGGTAAATTGATTTTAAAATATAGTCAAATTTATAACTGTATGTATTCTACTGCATGCACTATCATGCCATTAAATCAGTTCAGCAAGTACAGAGTTTTTCTTCACACCATCCTGGGATTTGATAATTTTTTAATCGCATAGTCACAAATTATTCTACGATCAAATCAACTGCTCAGGCCACTGCTAATCAAGTACATCTTAATGATGGCATCCTAAAGGGAAATCCCTCTGAATTTAGCCTCCAAGGCATCTGCATTTTTCCTTCTCTATTGCACCCTATAAGCAATTATTTGCATGGAGAAATTAATAATGTTAAATACAAATGATTCATGGTTTTGCAGCACATAATATTGGAATATCGACACACAATCCAACAGATCCTTTTTTCACACACGAACATTTATTTGGCAACTGAACAAAGTATACTGGCACAAGATATATTACACAAATATCTTTCCAAGATTCATAAGTTTTTTTTTACTTCATCCATTTAAATGAATAAACTGATTAAAAATACCATCATTAAATCAAGCACTCTCACTAAACCATACCTACCCTTCTTCAGTGCTCAAAATACCATTCCACGTAACACAATACTGCATTTCATCTTTAGCCTTTTCATTAGGCTTCCATTTTGCTTAGAAAGAAAGAAAATTCATAAATTAGAAAGCAGGCTATTTCTGCAAAGGTCATACATTTTACAAGCAGAGCTCCACATCTCAAAATTAAATTATACAATAATTAAAAACAGAAAATGTTGGAAATGCTCAGGAGGTCAGAGAGCACCTTTTGAATGAAGAAAGGCTTCAAAATCATGAATCAGAACCAAATAGGTAGCAACATAGGACATATTCGGCTCGATAGGGAGGCAGCGAAGGCAAATGCATGGAGGGGAAGAAATAACAAACTCTTTCTCCCGCCATAGATGTTACTTGACCTGGTAAATATTTGCAGCATTTTCGGAGGTTCTTCCCCCCACTGTATCTATAAGTGTATTGCTTTTGAATTATCCAGTTTTATATTCGAATAAAGGTAAACGTAAGCCACAAAATTATTTTAAACATGAATTGTAAGCAAACAAATATTCATAAAAGGGCTAATACTTACGGACTAGAAATACAGCTTTCTGATTCCTTGCTATCACCATAAGATCATTTGTTGGTGACAGTGAGATCACACAGTCTTGAAGCCATGACAACGTGGGTGCCTTGCTTGTAGAATTATCTTCCCTCTGCAACAGATTTCAGTGCTTAAGTCAAATGTATTACTAGCAAAAGCAAAATAAAGAAAGAAGTCCTCCCAGATCATTTGACTGTTCTCTCATTAGAGGGACAACTGGTGGTGATTTAACCTGAAAATCACCATCCCTCAGGTGGGGGAAACGTCCTTCATGGTACCATAGCTAGTGTGGAAATTGAACCCACACTGTTGCTGTCACTCTGTATTGCAAAAGGCTAACGTACCACCAAAAAAGAATGTAATAGCATTAATAACATTAGAAACAGAGAAAGCATTTATGTCTATGTCTACATAATATGAAGAGATGACTTGCATTATCAATGCTGTTTAATGAGCTGACTCCAAAACAAATAATTTTGATGGTAATCTCACTCACTTCCTCAGCATATCAGCCTCAAATACTAAGACCATTTGCTAACTTTTATCTTTACATTCCATCTGCAGACACAAACCCACAAACTGCTGCAGAAAAGGGCACCTAAAATGAGTTTGCCATTAATATTATAAAAAAATATGAAGTTGATAAATATTCAGGGGCTGACGATGTCACAGCAAGGCAAATTCAGCATCTGAAACCTAAGCAAGAAGGACAGATAATCACTGATATTATCAGGAGAGGAATAGGGGTGAATTAGCTCCCTTCTTTTCAACATCCTTGATTGGCCATCAATGATCTATATTGCATATCTTAATTCAATAATTATGTAAATTCTAGTATACTAGAAACAAGTTAAGGAGTCAATTAAAAGGTTCTCCTTGAGTGAAAGGAAGGACAGTTTTGATTATGTGCTAACTTTTCCAATGTCACACTTTATGACATAGACTTTGAATTCATTAGTTTCCAAATCTCCCCACCCCCCACCCCATCCAAGTTCCAACCCTCCAACTCAGCACCACCTCTTGACCTGACCTACCTGTCCATCTTCCTTCCCGCCTATCTGCTCCACCCTTTCCACAGACCATATATCACCTCATACCTTCGCCTATCTATTGCCTACCTTTCCCCTAGCCCCACCATCACTTCCCCATATTTATCTCTCAATCCCGCCCCCACCCCCACCCAGAGTCCTGAAGAAGGGTCCTGCCCGAAACGTCGACTCTCTTACTCCTCAGATGCTGCCTGACCCACTGTGCCTTTTCCAGTGCGACACTTTATCTATCCCTCAAGAAATAAAAGTTACAGAAACAGGTACAAAGTTTTAAATTGCTACCTGTCCTGTAGAAAAATTAAGATAAAGAACATGTTAGTTCAAGTGCTTAAGGCACTCAAGGTGTTAGGCTTTTATCTGAAACCTCGAATAGTTAGAAACGTCCTGGATCAACGGCAGCTGTGAATACTGCAGATATTGGTGTTCTCGGCTTGGTACAGAGTCAGACTCATTCGGCACGGAAACAGACCCATCAGTAACTGGATGTTTCTTCAGAGTTGTGTCACGGGATGTGTATATATGTGAGAGGACAAGACCTCCTTACCAAGTCACAAATCAATCACACATCTTTGCCAAAAAAATTCCTGGAAATACAGCTGTTTTCTGTATCCTAATATCAGAGTGTCTGGTTTTCAAGTGGATTAATCACAGGAGCTTTTTTCATCCCAAGGAAAGCCCAACTCAAATTCGAGGTACAGATCTAATTGATTGATTTCAGTTTCTTGGATAACATGTGGAGTTCCGACTAGTTCCTGTTTATTGATTGCTTCGTGAAGGTTAGATCAACCTGGAGTCAGGGTATCACGATAGCCGTTTTTAAGTCAGTGTTTTTTTCCCTCCTCTTTGAAACCATTTCAGTCGATGGAAGTCACAAGCATTAAAGGGGCGGTCTGGTGGCTCAGTCTGGTGGCGGTCTCTGCCTAATTGCCAGGGACCCGAGTTCATTTCCACCCTCAGGCAACATTCTCCCCAGATTTGCATGGGTTTCCTCCAGTAATCCAAAGATATGCAGGTTAAGTGGATTGGCCATGCCAAATTGCCCATAGTGTCAAGGGATGTGTAAGTTAGGTGGATTAGCCATGGGAAATACAGAGTTACAGTGGTAGGGTAGAGGGGAGGGTCTGGGTGGGATGGTGTTTGCAGGGTCAGCTTGTGGATTCTGAACCAAATGGCCTGCTTCCACACTGTGGGAATTCTATGATTAAAATCAGATGATGAAAGTCAAAAACTGATAGTCCATATTTTATTACCATGTCTCACCTTAACAAGTCAGATCAAAAGAATTGTGAAAGTAACAGTGCAAGGACCAAGCAGAAATCACTTATAATAACAGGTGAATTCAATGTCAAATCTGGTACAGAAAGAGAAATGAAGAAAATGAATAAATGTTGGATTACGAGGACAGGAGTGTAAGTAATAAAAAGGTAAAACAAGATAAATTTACTTCCTTTAAAATCTTCACCAATTAAAAGTTAAAGGAATGTACTCCAAACTTGACTTAATTTTCAGCGATAGAGATTGACTGGCAATAATTAACAATGATCAGGGTGCTTCAAGGGTGAGTAGACTAAAACAGGTTGTGTTTAAAAATTTGCCATGAGAAGTTTACTTACCTACCACACATGATCCCAGTGAAGACCAATAAGCCAAAAGAACCTAATTTAACAAAGGAATCCAACCAGAAACTAATGCACAATATTTCACTTTTTATAACTTGTGCTTTATCAATGCAAAATCAACAAACATGCACAAACAGATAAATCAGCTAACACATATGCTGTTATCCATTTCACATACAACATTGGGCTCTATTAAAATGATAAAGAGACACACAAAAACCAATGCAGTGGAGGACTTGCACCAGACAGAGTTCATACAAACACTGTGCAAAGCAACGTCGCAAGGCAAGAGTTCCCAGCTATTACAGTAAAAGCATTTGCTTTTAAAAAGAATGTCACTTTCATAAAATGCGCCAAATCAGGATACAAACACAGAGGAATGTTAAAAAAAACTGAACTACCCACACAAAGAAGTAAATAAAATAGAAAAGTTTCTAGTAGAAGTCAAAATCAAAGTTTCTGAAGGGAATTCAATGGCCCAGCGCAATCATTTTGGCACGCTGACATGTACGTAATGGGCAAAGTCACAAATTTCAAGCTGTACACAGCAAGTGTTAAAGTATTATGATATAGTGAGTTTTGATCAAAAAGAAACTGTTTACATTCAAGATACATTCAAATACATAGTCGGGGCAGGACACTTAATGTTAAAACATGCAAGAAGCAAATTTCCAATACAGAGAAGACCAAATTCTAGAAAACCTGTGTGCACTTCAGAACTAGTCATTTTCACCCCTAAATATAAAAGGTACGCATTGATGTCAATCTTATTCAAAAACCTGAAGAGTTTAAGCAACAGAGGTGGTCAAGGAACACACAGTCAGAAGATTTCTTAGGGCTCCATTATGTCATAGCAAAATCTAAATAAAAAGAAAATCTGAGGTTATGTTGAAAGTTTTGTTTTAAATATAAATGCCAGCAAGATAGAAGGTGGTAACTATGCAGGTTTGGCAGAAATATTTTCCACTGCTATCAAAAGTGGAAAGAGCAACAAACTTTGAGAAGATAGATAAGCAAAGAGACAGCAACTGAACAGTATGCTTAATTCAAGACAAATGAAACATCCGTAATTGTATTCAGTCAGATTTCAACATGGCGCTGTTAAGAACTAGGCATGATAGATGCAAATTACACATTAGATACCAAGATGATTAGGAAGGGAGAAGTCAAAATAAAATATCTGATCTCCCCATCTTCCAAAGAAGAATCTTCAAAAACCATACTGGATATCACTTCAAAAGCATGAAGGAATCTTCAAATAACACAACTGAGGAAGTGCACAAGTTAGTCTCACCTATAGTTCAATTACTGAGAGCAAACAAGGAAGGCCAAACTAATTAACAAGTGGAAGTAAATGTGGAAGGATCAAGAAGAAAACTCCACTGAAGAAATTCAAGACATTCATACCATTCCTTGGAAGGCAACACTAAGAGGAGACAAGCAATGCCTAAAGATTCAAAATACTACAAAGAAAATAGGGGCTGTTCTAGCAGAGATGATATTCTCAGTGAAAGAAATATAAGAGTTTAGAGATCCTCCAGTTCAGAAAATGAACCTCAGATAACTACCCTCTACCAAAAGTGTTATTCTTCCAAATCCTGAGAGATGTTGAATAGTAAAGCTTTCAGTTCATTTGAGTTGTAAAACACAACACTTAGAGGAGATACATTAGTGATAAGTATAATTATATAAACAAACATATAACAATAATAGCCATCAAAAAAACTTGGTGCAGAAGTAAATGAAGGAGTTAATAATTGATTTGAGTGCAATAAGCACCACCTACTTTGATAGCGTCATGAGGACTTGGTGACAAAGAAAAGTAGGATTTTGTGGGAGACAGTTTGAATGCTGGTCCTCCAGTCACTTTCCTAATGTACAGCTTATTTGTATAATCTGTAAATAATTACTGAAATGCAATAAACTAAATCTCATTCACTCCAAGTTTCTACTCATTAGATCAGAAGGTGGCAATTCTTGCATATTCTAGACTATGAAAGCATTTAAAATATGTGTATACAATAGTTTCCTCAGGGCTGTTGGGGTGCAGTGGTAGTCTCCCTACCTCTGGGCTAAAAGGCCCAGATTCAAGCCTCACCTACTCCAGAATATTTATTACATCTCTGAACAGATTGATTACAAAATATCTGGAACCAATTCTTTCACCAAACTAATTCCTGTCACTAATCCCACAAGGCTCAACAAAATGTAAATTAACAATTTAAATACAAAAACACAAAAAGAACAATTTGGTCGTACAGGTTCTTTCAATTCACCATCCTCCCATGCTCCCCAGTCTTCATCTTCCCAGTTGTGTTCTTTATCTATAGGAAAAAGAAAACAAAACATTAAATTAGTTACAGCCCATATAACTGGAACAATTTTAACAAGAAATTAATAGGTTTACCATAGCATATTTCACTAGAATGACTATGTTGCTTTGTAATATTTAAGTTCGAGTTTGTTAAGCTAAAGCTGTAGCAATAGTGAAGCAACACTCTTTCATGGAGAGAAATCAGAGTTAATGTTTCAAGTCCAGTAACCCTTCCTTAGAACTGATGGCAACTAGGAAAATATTGTTTTTTTAATGCAGAAAATTGGGCAGCACGGTGGCACAGTGGTTAGCACTGCTGCCTCACAGCGCCAGAGACCCGGGTTCTATTCCCACCTCAGGCGACTCCCTGTGCGGAGTTTGCACATTCTCCCAGTGTCTGCGTGGGTTTCCTCCCACAATCCAAAAATGTGCAGGTTAGGTGAATTGGCCATGCTAAATTGCCTGTAGTGTTAGGTGAAGGGGTAAATGTAGGGGAATGGGTCTGGGTAGCTTGCGCTTCGCCGGGTCGGTGTGGACTTGTTGGGCCGAAGGGCCTGTTTCCACACTGTAAATAATCTAATCTAATCTAATCTAATCTAATCTAATCTAAGATGGTGGGGGGGTGGGGGAGAAGAAGGGGTAAGGAGTGGACGATAGGTGGAGATAGAGCCCAAAGAGAGAGATGGACAGTTGGACAGACAAAGGAGTAGATAACAATCAGACAAAGGGGATGAATTGCTGGACCTGAAACATTAACTCTGATTTCTCCCCAGAGATGTTGCCAGACCTACTGAGCTTTCCCAGCAATTTCTGTTTCTGAATTCCAGCATCTGAGGTTTTTTCGGTTTTTAACGTTCTTTCATGTTGTACTGATGCTGGTCTTCAATTGTAAATGCATCAGAATCTAGAGTCAGTTAAACACTTTCATGGATTTAGTAACCGCATGTTATTTTAAAAAGCTAAAATAAACATTTTGTACAAACATTTCGAATGTGGCTACACTGTTAAGTGTGGAAATGCCCCAGAGGATTCGATGGCCTAAGATCTTTAGATAACAAGCCCAAAGTCAGCATAAAAAATTAGAAATGGTGGTAGAAAATACGACTGACTGGGTCTTTCAGCCAGCCAAGTCTACTTGACCCTTTAATATATTCGTGCCTGTTTGATGTGTTAATCTCTTTTACATACACTATTGTCATAATCCAGCATACCACGAATAGTCATAAATCTATCTTCTCTAAGTTTGAGCTCTGCAATTCAGAAATCCAAAAGATTCACGATGTTCTGAGTAAGAAATTTCTCCATCTTGATCCTAAATGGTTTTTCACTTATTTTCAAATTATATCCCCTGGTTCCAGACTCTCCAAAAAGGCAAGCATCTATACTGTCTATCTTTCGAAGTATTTTGTAGGTTTCAATGAGAACATCTGTCATTCTTTGAAACTCTAGAAAATTCAGGCTCAATTAACCCAATATCCTGTTCATAGAACATTTCCATCACCCCAGGAACAAGGCTGGTGAGCATTCATTGTGCTCCCTCTATGGCGTATTATCTTTCCCCAGGTAAGACAACCAAAAGCGTGCACATTATTCTCGGTGTAGTCTCACCGGACTTTTATTCAATTGAAGAAAGACTTCTCTACTCTTTTCCTCAAATCCCTTTGCGATATAGGCAGATATTGTATTAGCTTTCTTAATTTTTTATCACATCTAGATGTTAGCCTTCAGGGGCTTGACAACAGGAACACACAAATCCCTTTGCATAGCTATATTTTCCAGCTTCTCATCATTTAAGAAATACATTGCACATCTGTTCCTCTAAGGTAACTTCAACTTTCCATATTTTCTGCAATTTTCATGTCTGTCATCAAGCCTGACAAATAAAACAGAAAACCCTAGATTCTCAGGGACAGAATTAATTTTCACTTGAACACACAAGGATTAATCAAAGGAAGTCAGCATGGCTCTGTCAAGGGAGATCATGTCTAACAAATATGATTGAATTTTTCAAGGTGGTGACTAGGTGTATACATGAAGATAGTACAGTTGATGTAGTTTACTTGTACTTTAATAAAGCTTGGATCAAGATCACAGATGGCAAGCTAGTTAAGAAACTAAGAGCCTACTGTATCCAGAGCAATCTGGCTAATTGAATCAAAAATTCGTTTATGGGAAGAAGCAGAGGGTGATGGTTGAAGGGTGTTATGTTACCATTGTATCCAGTGGCTCAGTCCTGGGTCTCCTATTTGTTGTATACACTAATGATTTAAACATTTGTAGATAGTACAAAAATTGATGGGCTGTTAAAATAGCAAGGAGAAAAGCCTTAGACTACAGGACAATATAGATGTGGTAGTCAGAGGGCTGAACGATGGCAAATGGAATTGCATCCTGAAAAGGTGTGGGGTGGCACACTTTGGGAGGACTAATACAGCAAGGGAATACTTGGTGGGTGGAATGATCCTGGGAAGCACAGAAGATCAGAGGGGTCTTGGTGTCTAGTCCATAGATCCTTGAATGCAGTGTGACAGGTAGACATAGTGATTAGGTGGCATATATCTTCATTAGTCGAGACATTGAAAACAAGAACAATGAGGTTATGATGAAGTTCTATACAAAGTTAGGTCAAAGTTGGAATACTGGTCAACACACTACAGGAAAGATGTGACTGTACTGGAGAGGTTGCAGAGAAGATTTACCAAGATGGAGCAATGCAGCTATGAAGAGCGTCCAGATAGGCTAGGGTTGTTTTCCTCAGAGCAGAGACAGCTGAAGGGGGATCTGATTGAGATGTACAAACTGGAGGGTCACAGACAGGGAAACTGTTTCTCTTAGTCATTAACCAGGGGACCCTGTTTTAAGTTAAGGAATAGGAGGTTCAGAATGGGTTGGAGGGAAAATTATTTCACCCAGAGAACTCACTACCTCAAAAATGGTGGTAAATGGCAGGAACCCTCTAGACACTTTATTTGAAACATCATAGCACACAAGACCAAATACTAGAAAATGAGATTAGAATATTAGATACCTGATGATTGGTACAGACACAATGGACCAAAGGGGTGTCTTTCTGTGCTGTAAAAACTCTGACTCCACATTGATCCCGATTTGAGGTGTGAAGCGTCAATCTACTGTCTCAGAGATAATGATGTTATCACTAAATTACTTTAGCACTCAATCAGTGAACAGTAGCCCGACAAAGGTCTCCAGTACAGTAGCACAAATTGAGCATATGTTCCTGGTTAGCATATCACACATATATCACGTTACAATCCATCCCCATTTAATAAGAATATAATTAAGCCAACTGTAAGCTCAAGTCCTACCACTGCTAACCTACCACTGCTGACCAAACATTTACCCACCTCGGCTTTAAAAATTGTGGAAACAGAGACTTTGAATATCTTTTCAGGAGAAGGGTTCTAAAGGCCTACAAACCCCAGAAAAAAAAATTAGCTTTGTCTGCGATTTGAATGAGTGATCCCTTATTTTTAAAGGATGGCTCTATAGTTCTAGATTACCAATAAACAAGAAATATTCTCTCCTCATCCAAACTGTCAAGGCATGACAGGATCGATGTTTCAATAGTCATTTTCTAAACTCCAATGGATACAAGCCTAGCCTGCCCAACCTGTCCTCGTAAGTTAACCCACACATTCCTAGTAATAGTGTGGTAATCTTCTCTGAACTGCTTCCAATGTATTTACATCACCGCTTAAATAAGATTTCTCCATGCTATTAATATGTACTTGCTGAGCTGAAAGAAAAAGACTCATGCTCGTTACTTAAAAATCCATTCCTGATCTATTGGTTAATACAAAGTACTAACTTATTCAGTTCTTCAATTTAAAAAAAATTAGGAAGCTACAAGAAAATACCTGCTTGCAATTGGTGATACCTGGGTGCAGTTCAAGGCATTTCTGAACCACAACCATTTCAAATTATAGTCCTCTAGAAAAGCCCAATGCCACACTTGTTGAAGCAATTTGTGCTCAAGTTCAGGACTCTCTAACTAAGCACGTGTGACTGATCAGGGTATCCTAGAAAAAGCCACCCATGATCAAGCAATTTTGAAAACGAGAAACCTACAATGATGCCAATAACTGAATATAGACTGAGCTTCACAAATTCTTTTGCTTGTAATTCAACATTCCTCAGAACTTTGTAGTCTAATCATCTGATGTGATCACTGAGTAATATCAGGTAACACTCCACCACTTCAACAGTTAATTAGCAGCTATGAAAGTATTGCAGAAAGGTTAACATCATGTATTCCTTTAAAGCATGGTGATACCTCATCATGGTCAAATTAAAACTATCAACTTTCATTACGTATGATGTAGCTGATAATCTATTGGGTTTTAGTTCCAGGATGAAAAAACAGGAACATTAACCTGATTAACAAAAACAGCAACAACTAGCATTTATATACCTCCTTGAACAAAGTTAAATGACTCGATGCATGTATTAGGCCAAATGACCAAAATCTTAATCGAAAAGACACTTAAAAAGCAGGGAGGTGGAGGTGGAAACATTTTGCAAAAGGAATTTGAACACTGAAACAGGGAAGTTAAAAGGCACAACTGTCAATGGCAAAACAACTGAAATCAGAGTCATATATGAGGACCAAATTGGAGAAATGCAGTATCTTAGGTGTGTTGTGGCTGCACAAGGTCACAGAGATAGAAAAAGGACACACTTACAGAGGGATTTGAAGACAACCCATTGTATTTACCTATCAGCTTTAATGTAATAAAGCATCACAGAACTTGGCAGCTGAAGATATGGCAATTAATCCTGCAGCTTTAAAACTGGAGGAGTACAGATAACTCATGAGGATACAGGACTGGATAAGATTGCAAGCATAGAGAGGGCATCAAGAGGTTTAAAAAGAATGATCAGAGTTTAAAATCAAAGCATTACTTAAATGAAGGCCAATAGAAGTCAGTGAATACAGGGGTATTGGATATAGAGGACTTTATCCAAGTTGGGGCATGCCAAGTTTATTCAGGCTAGAATGTGGGAGGGAGGCCAGGAGTTCATTTGGAATGGTGATATCTAGGGGAGATAACTTAAGGCACGAGGGAAGGTTTTTAGCAAATGAAACAAGGCAGGGCAAAGGATATAGTTATAGTGATGTTTGGAGTAATTTTTTTCCCCCCTTTTCTTTACTCAAGAGCTTAAAGACTAAAATTTCAGTTTCTGGGAAACATCAGTTCACAGCAGAGATTGGAGTTCAAGCTGCAGTCTTCCTAGCTCATGTAACTCAATTAGTTAATGGCACTTAAATAGCTTTCATATTACAACTAAAACACCCAACTTTGTATTTCATGGTTAATCCACTATCAGCAAGAAAAAAAAGGTCAATGGTCTTGAGTACAGAATGAGGCCATTTGGTACATCACGTCCAATACTCAGTAAAAATGCTCATTTGAAGATCTGGTACAATGTCCTGCTTTTACTCCCCACTCCCCCAAACACCCTTGCACATCATTTTTATCCAAATTAATCATCCAATGCCCTAATGAATAGGTCGAGAGACAAAAACAAAACCTGCAGATGCTGAACAAGGTAGACAAGCAGGAGGCTGGAAGAACAGAGCAACCCAGGCAGCATCACGAGGTGGAGAAGAAGTCGATGTTTCAGATGTAACCATTCTTCAGGACTGGCACTGGGTGTAAGAGGAGCTGCAGATAAAGGGGGTGGCGGGGCAGGGTGGTGAAGTGGGGATAGGTGAAAACAGGTAATGGGTACAACCTGGTTGGTCAATGGGAGGAATGAATCTGACAGGTGGCTGGGAGGAGTGGAAGGGGTGGGGGGCTGGGAATGGAGTCACGAGAAGGGAAGGGAGGTCATTTCAAATTGGAAAACTCAACGTTGAGCTGCCCAGGCGGAAGATGAGATGTTGTTCAACCAATTTGCACCTCCACTTCTCGCCTTTAAAACAACTGCCAAACTTTAACAGATGATTGTTTGCAAACTGCCCAGCCTTCAGGACAACATTGACCACAATACTGTAGAAATCCATCATGTCAACCACTGCAACATGTGTCAGAGTATCAGAGTATCGACACAGATAGCACCATTACCCGTGGGGACATCATCCATAGTGTACGCGGCAGATATTTGTGTGACTTGGCCAACATTGTCTACCACATACACTGCAGGCAAGGACGCCCTGAGGCATTGTAGCATCTGCTTGGCCTTGCCAATAATACATGAATGGTCACTGCACAATAATCAATAGATAAGGGTGTTCCCTCCCAGTTGGGGAACACATCAGCGGTCAGGGACATTTGGTCTTGGATTTTTGGGTGACCATCCTCCAAGGCGGATTTCGGGACTGGCAACAATGCAAAGAGGCCGAGCAGAGGCTGATAGCCAAGTTTGGTACCGATGGGATGGTCTCAACTGGGACCTTGGGTTCATGTTGCACTACAGGTGGCTCCACTACACTATACGCTCACACAAGCACACAAACACACACATACCCAGCCCACACACTCTCTCACAGGCTTATACTCCATCACACCCACACACTTTACGAAGCTTTCACACACAAACACACTGTCTCATGTGTACTCACACATGCACATTTTCTCTCACTCTCTCTCATGCACACAAACAAGTCTATGGGATGAATTTGTATTTGCAGATACACTCTATTCAGCTCAAAAAATTGCACAATCTGCAGGCACTCAATACATGCAATATTTCACAAATTCCACTTTGAAAACAGAACCAGTCTGACTCAAGATTGAGATACACAGTGACTCTGACCTCACACCTTTAATGCATTGTCTGAGTGGAGAGGTTACCTTTTGCTCTAAAACCTTTGTTATCTTAAGAAGGTGGTATTATTATTAAAAGATTAAATTGTACTCTCTCTCTTGACTCTGACCTCACACCTTTAATGCATTGTCTGAGTGGAGAGGTTACCTTTTGCTCTAAAACCTTTGTTATCTCAAGAAGGTGGTATTATTAAAAGATTAAATTGTACTCTCTCTCTCTGGACATTAATGTTATATTAAAGTGTTAAACTGTACTGTCTTTCTCCAAGAAGCTGTTCTGTCTCATAGACAGGATGCAGGAATGTGGGGAACTATCCATTGTAATTCACACTTCATTCCGGCAGCCATTTACTACTATTCTACTGCTATTATCAAATTAAACTCTCATTCAATCCCTTCCATTCAGAAATGCTTTCATAGCCATCTCCAGTCAATCAAAATCGTTTGCATGATCATCCCACAAAGCTAGGTCATATCACACCTACATTGTCGTCTTTGGGAATCACAGAGTCAGGAAACCGTTTGCATAATGATTCCCCAGCACGGGGACATTTACATTATCCCCGAGGATGACCTTGTGGGAAATGGCTGGAGTAGCTGTGAGCATTACCAACTGACCTATATAAAGGGGATGTGTTTCCTTTGTTCGGGGCTTCTTTTCACACGCCTGCAAAATGTGTCAAAGCATGAGGGGGGGAAGAGAAACAACTAGCTTGTACAGACTTTAATAACTGATTGTAGAAGTTAGTGCGTGCGAATTGCATCTCATGTATGAAATCTCAGGAAAAGAACCTAACAAGATGATTTAAAAGTAGTTCTGGGGTTTACATATTAAATGAACCAAAATCTGCATTCTTACAAAAAATGAAAGGCTTTACAATCCAGGTTTATTCAATGTAGCACTGCATGACACTAATATGTTTGCTAAATTTCTGTCTCTTATGATCTTATATTCCACAACCACCTGATGAAGGAGTGGCACTCCAAAAGCTAGTGCTTCCAAATAAACCTGTTGGACTATAACCTGATGTTGTGTGATTTCTAACTAATTACTACTGCATAATTGCTGAAGTTGACAAATAGACTAATGGTGGATAAGATTTGTCCTGCTTTATGGACAGGGCAAAGCTGGGCAATTTTCTCTCATAGCCCAGTAGATGTCAATGTTCAAAATCTATTGCAGTGGCTTGGCGAGGCATGTAGCTAGTTCTGGAGCATAAGACTTCACCATTAGAGCTCGGGTGTTGTCAGGGCCCATGGTCTTTGCGATACACTAACCTCTCATATCACACCATCAACCAAATTGGCCAAAAAACTGGCACCTGTGATGATGGGGTCCGAGAACACAGGGGACTCGATTTTCCTGAGGATAACTGCAAATGCTTCAACCTTATCTTTTGAATTGATTTTGTATGCTCCTCCAACATTGAGAATGAGGACACTTGATGGATTTCCTCCTCTGGTTAGTTTAGTGTCAACCATTGTTAAGCACTGAATATAATAGGACTGCAAAGCATTTAATTGATCCACTGGTGCAGAATCACTTAGCTCTCTACAACAACAGGTTGCTTCTGCTATTTAGTGAACAAATGATCTTATACTGTATGTTCACCAGGTAACCACATATTCAGTTTGCTCCCTGGTATTGATGCTGTGCTGGCATATACTTCTATACTCCTCATTTGGCCAAGTTGGTCAGCTACATTTGATTACTTCACTTAAGAGAACTGTGTACATTAATAGCCAAGCTGTTTCCAAACTGCATCAATAGTGATTGAACTAAATGTTTGTAGGTGCTGGATGGAGTACCAATCAAACTGGCTGCTTTGTCCTGGATGTCATCAAGCTTATTGGAGCTGCACCCACCCAGTACCATCTTCAAGTGGGCAGTAATCCATCAAACCACTGACTTAAATCTTGTCAAGTTTTAAGATTTGTAGCTCAGATTGAGGTTCTAGATGTAGGTTTGCTCACTGAGTTGGATGGTTCATTTCCAGACATTTCGTCACCTTACTCGGTAACATCTTCAGTGGGCCTCCGGGCAAAGCAGTGCTGATAACGCCTGCTTTTTATTTACATGTTTGGGTTTCTTTGGGTTGGTGATGTCATTTCCTGTTCTTTTTCTCAGGGGGTGGTAGATGGGATCTAACTGTGTTGTCCCAGTCAAAGTGGTGTCCTTGCTTATCTGTACGTAAGGATACTAGTGAGAGAGGGTCATGTCGTTTTGTGGCTAGTTGGTGTTCATGTATCCTGGGAGAACACATCCATCCTAGGACAAGCCAAACAGAGACACACGAGAATGCCTAGAAGCATGGCATTCCAACCGGAACTCTATCAACAAACGCATCGAGTTAGACCCCATCTACCACCTTAGGAAAAAAAAAGCAGGAAATGTCATCTCCAATCCAAAGAAACCCAAACATATAAACAGAAAGCAGGAATTATCAGCAGTGCTTCACCCGGACGCCCACTAAAGATTAAACCTTGTAGATGGTGAATAGACATTGGGGAGACCGATGGTGAGTTGCTCACTATCAAAATTCCCAGCTTCTAACCCACTCTTGTAACTACAGTATGTACATGTCTGGTCCAGGTCAGTTTCTGATCAATGGACACATTAGGATGTTGATACTTGTTCCTTGATGCCACACTCGATCAAACGTTGCCTTGATATCAAAAGGCCACAACTCTCACTTCTGGGAATTCAACTCTTTTCCATGCATGCAATGAGCAGGTTACTCATTTGCAAGTGCCACTTGATAACACTTCTCTATGATTTTGCTGATGGCAAAGTAGGCTGAATGGACTGTAATTGGTATGTGGATTTGTCCTGCTTTTATGTACTGAACATACCTCATTATTTTTCCACATTAATTGTTAGATGCCAGTTTTGTAAGTGTAATAGAACAGCTTGGCTTGGGAGTGGATAGCTATCGAACACAAGTCTTCAGTATTTTTACTTTTTGTAGTGACAGATTGAGTGGTAAGATGTTTCAAATCATGACACAGAAGTCTGTTGCTGCTGAAGCCACATGCAAGTCTAGTTTAGCACTTGTAGATTTATTCTAAATCCAGCTCTTTTAGCACAGTGGCAGTGTTAAACAACACCATGCAATGTCCTCAGTGTGAAGCCAAACTCGATCTTCATAGGAACCAGGCAGTGGTTATTCTGACCAAAACGGTCACATAGACCTACGACAGATAAGTTGGTGAGAATGAGGTCACGTGATTCTTCTCATACCAGCCACAGAACATGTCCAGCAATTACAATCTTCAGAAGTTAGTCAGCTTGGTCTGTAATGTCACCATGGTGTTAATCTTTTACTTTCTAAGAGTACATTCTGTCCCCTTTTCTTCAGTGCTTCATCCCAATGATATTCAACATACAAGAGTATGAATTCATCAGGTGAAGGGCAGTGAGTTGAAATCAGCAGAAGATTTCTGAGCCCGCATTATACTTGACGCCAAGAAATTTCATATGCAATCCACAGTGAACATTGAAGAATGCCAGCTGACCTCCTTTTAGGTTGAATGCCACTCTTCTTCCATCATTAGTATGTCTGTTCTGCTCAAGACAAGACTCTATAAGGACAGTGACAATGGAGTTTTGGATATTGGTTGAATTGCATGATTCGGAGTGTGGCAGTGCCAGGCTGGTGTGGTCTGTTATTAAGAACATTGTAAGGCCTCTGTCATCACCAAACTGTAGTGTTCTGAAGTGGTAATAGCCAGCTTGGTCATTGCAGAAGACAGTCAAGAGAAAAACATTACTGTGTCTGGAAGTGTACGTGGGCCAAATTAGGCGAGTGTGGCAGATTAGTGAACAAGTTGGGTTTGTATAAGAAACTAAATCGGTTCATGGTGGCCAGCACAAAAACTGACTGTATGAAAAGCTAATCACATTTCAGTTCTGAAATTCAGCAGGGTCATGTGTGGAAAAAGACTGAGGTCTGGAGATGAATGGTCCTGAGAGCTCCAGACTGTGTCAGTAAGCAATTTATTGATGTGCAAGGGCCATTTGGTGTCACAGCCGATGACCTTGTCCTTATAATTTGCAATAAAAGTTTATGAAGCAAATGGAAGGTTGGATTCTTCCTTTTCTTTGTGCAAATTACATCCATGCTTTTATTCAACCTCTTTTCAAACTGTCAGTGAAGGATGGCAATATTCAAAAAGCCTTTTCCTTCTGGTGGTAGCTTATTTTAAGTCATCCAATTGTGAATTATCCTTGACCAGCCACATATATACTGTGGCCATAAAAGGTCATAGGCTGGGAATTCAGTCAAAAGTAACTTATCTCCTAACTCTTCAAAACCTGTCCATTCTGCTTGCAACAAGACAGGAATATAATGGAACACTCTCCTTGCCTTGTTGCGTACAGCTTTAAACAACACTCAAAACTTTCACCATCCAGATAACTTAATAAGCTCTGGTGGTAGCTTATTTTAAGTCATCCAATTGTGAATTATCCTTGACCAGCCACATATATACTGTGGCCATAAAAGGTCAAAGGCTGGGAATTCAGTAAAAAGTAACTTATCTCCTAACTCTTCAAAACCTGTCCAATCTGCTTGCAACAAGACAGGAATATAATGGAACACTCTCCTTGCCTTGTTGCGTGCAGCTTTAAACAACACTCAAAACTTTCACCATCCAGATAACTTAATAAGCACTCCATTTAGTAACATAACACTCATTCAGTCACCACAGCACATACAGTGCACACACAAGACGCACTGCATAAATTCTGTAGTGTTTCTTCAAGAACAAAACCACAACCTCTCCCACGGAGAAGGTCAACAGCATTAGCACATGGCAACACCATCTCCAAGTCCCCCTTCAAAACACAAACCATCCTGCCTTGAGACTTATAGCACTATTCATTCATGATGACTGAGTCAAACTCCTAAATTTTCTACTTAAAAGTCCTACGGAAGCAACTACACCAAATGGACTGGAATTTTAAGGCATTCCTTACCACCATCTTCAAACACATGTTTGGATAGGCGATGCATTCTGATTTTGATAATAATACCACCTTCTCATGGGTGATGTCATACAAAAAGTTAGGGGAAGAAATTTATTCAAATGAATAAAAAGGCAAAAGAAAGAAGATGAAATTCTTTTTCAGCAAAAGTAGACAGACTCCAAAATAGCTTTAAATATTTGAAACTAAAGGGTATGCAGAAAAGTGAATGAACAGGTTGTCTGCATAACCTGCAAAGGCAAAATGAGTTTTCTCTCCCTCATGATTTTAACACTTGTGGGCAATCTTGTTAAATAGAGTCAGAGAGTATATATCAGTGAGAAATAGGAAGATATATTTGGATGGCAATGAGATGAGCAGAATAAAAAATACATTATGTGGATGATAAACACCAGTGGAAATGTCTGGTTTTCTGTTGCAATTTTTTTAAAACATAATTTCCAAAGAATTCAGATGTATATATAAATACAGATTGGTCACTGCAGTCAAATATAGGTTTGTAAAATAGAGTGCTTTTAAAAATTCATAATAGAAAATTAAATAGAATTTTACTGTAGAGAAGGAGGCCATTTAACCTATCATGTTGTACTGGCTCCCAAAAGAGCTACCCAGCTAGTTCCATTCCCCGTGGCCCCGTAAATTCATCACGTTCAAATATATATCCAGCTCTTTTTTGAAACCTCCAGTGGAATCTACTTCCACCACACTCTCAAGTAGGCTATTCCAAATCCAAACAACCAAGTAAATAAGTTTTTCTGCATCTCGCTCCAATAATAGGTTTCTCTTCTTCTCACTCAGAACTCTTTGGCTGACAATCTTGAAATTGTGACCCCTATTTACTGATGTGCCAAGTAGTATAAGCAGAGCATCCTTCCTTATACAGTCAAAATTATTAATCATTTTGAACACCTCAATAAAAGGTTACCACTTACCTTCTCTGCTCCAAGGAGAACAAGTCCAATTTCTCTAATCTTTCCTTGTATCTAAAATCCATCATTCTTGGTATCATTCAAGTAAATCTCCAATGCACTCTCACAAGGGCTTTAACATCTTTCCTTATACAATATTCCAAATGTGGCTTGAAGAAGTGTAGCATCACTTCCTTGACTTTATACTCTATGCCTCGGTGTATAAACCCAAGGATCATATAAACCTTCTTAATAACTGTTTTCATTTGCCTGCCTAGCCTCCGAGAATTATGACTATTTGTCTAAGCTCATGCTGGTTAATTTATCAAACTTCATAATTCATTTACATCAAATCAATACATTTAATGCCAAAATAGCCAAGAGCTGGCTCTAACGCTCCATTTTGCACTCAGACATACTGCCTTTGATAGGAATTATGCTGCATGAACAACATGTCAATTTTTATCCATACATTACCATAGATTCTTTTAGTTTTTTTGGAATCAATCAAAGGCCTGAAGACTCCAGTAGCTGATGTTTCCCATTTGATACCAAACCTTGTAACTGCAGACTCATATGAAGTGAAATTGGTGAAATTAAGTTCAGAATTAAAGTCTTTGTAAACAACACTTTCAAAGGCATATTATTATGAACAAAAAAAATTAAAGCAGACCTTAAATTTTCATTGGATTTAAAATGCTTCTTTTCTTCATGAAATCCCTCAATATCCTGTCTTTTGCCATCTCCAGATTCTCCTCCAGTCTCATAACCTTTCAAGACATTTCTGAGATTTCATGTCAGCCAGTACTTACCTGGACAGCAGCCCAAACACCTCTACAAGGGGGAGTAGCACAATAAAAAACGTGGCTGCAGCTGGAGCAACAAATCGGTGCCAAGTGAAACCAGGAACTAGCTGGACAAGATCGGAACACAAGCAGAAACCTACCTTCTCCACTAAGTCCTAAGCACACTCCCTCCGATAAAAAAACCACACAGTAAATTACCTGCTACACTGGGTCCTAAGCAGACCCTCTGCAAAAATACACCAAACTGCAACTTATCTGCTCTACACAGAGTCCGAGGAAGGATCACTTAACTGGAAACAGTCAGAATCTACTCCACTAGATCACTCAAATGTAAGAAACCTGCGAGGAAGCGGGGTAAGCATGCTGGCCTGCTAGTAAGACTGAGACTACGTGGTTTCAAGACCCCTCCGCCCCCCACTTCCTACCTTACTCCCAGCAAATGTATAATCTCTGGATAACAAGATGGATGAACTCAGATCACGGCTCAGCTTCCAGCATGAACTGCAGGACTGCTGCGCACATGGTTCACAGAAACCTGGCTCAACCCATTCATTCCCGACTGCACACTTCAGGCTGATGGTTTTTCTATCCATTATATGGAACACACAGCATCATTGGGTAAGACAGAGGGTGGAGGGGTTGGCTTTTTAATCAACAACTTGTGCTGCATGGACATTGCAACCCTGGACAGCCATTACACCCCAAATCTTGAACTCCTCACCATCAAATGCCACCCTATCTACCTACCACGGGAATTTACCACTGCTATACTAACTGCTGTGCACATACCGCCACAAGCAAAGGTTGAGGAAGCTCTGGATGTGCTGTACTCTACTACTAACACCCTGGAAACGGAACACCCTGAGGTCCTGTTTACTGTGACTAGTTAGATTGAAGTTGCCAATCTAAGGAAGGTGCTGCCCAAGTACCACCAGAACATTACCTGCCCCACCAGGGGCCCAAACATTTTAGACCACTACTACACCTACCGTTCTATCCACGCCCTCATTTTGGGAACTCCGACCACAATGCCGTGCTTCTTCTCCCAGCTTACAAGCAAAAGCTCAAACAGGAGACCCCCTTGCGGATACCTTGGACAGGTATGCCACCACCATCACAGACTTCATCAGCAAGTGTGTGGAGGACTGTATACCGAGCAAGTCAATCCGGGTGTTCCCAAACATGAAACCCTGGATCAATCAGCATGTACAGAACCTGCTAAAAACTAGGTGTGAGGCCTTCAGATCAGGAGACTCACTTAAATATAAGAAATCCAAGTATGACCTTCACAGAGCCATTAAGACAGCCAAGGACCAATACCGATTCAAACTAGAGACCCAGACACCCGGCGACTGTGGCAAGGACTGAATGACATCACAGATTCTAAAAAGAGACAGTGCAAGATAGCAGACGATGACATATCCCTCCCAGATCATCTCAACGCTTTCTACACTCGCTTTGAGTAGACGTTCGGTGGAGAGATAACACCTATACTGACAAGTCCTGGCAAACTTATCCCAACAGTCACTGCATCAGACGTCAGATCAGTTTTGCTTTGTGTGAATCCTAGAAAAGCGATGGGACTAGACAGAGCACCAGGCTGTGCATTCAGAGCATGCGCAAAGCAACTGGCAGAGGTCTTCTCGGACATCTTTAATTTCTTCCTGCAACAGGCCACTGTCCCTGCCTGTTTCAAGAGGGCCAACATCATCCCTACGCCCAAGAAGGCTCATGCAGCATATTTCAATGACTATCGCCCAGTGGCCCTAACTTCAGTGGTCATGAAGTACTTTGAAAGGCTGGTCATGGCATTAATCAACTCCAGCCTCCCCACTACTCTTGACCCACTCCAAGTTGCCTATCGGACCAACAGATCCACATTAGATGTCATATCACTTGCCCTTCATTCCTCCTCAAACATCTTGACACCAAGCTACGTAAGAATCCTACTCGTTGACTACAGTTCAGCCTTCAACACTATTATCTCCTCGACACTGATTACTAAACTTAGTGATCTCGGACTAAGCCCCACTCTCTGCAATTGGATCCTCAGTTTCCTGACTCACAGGCCACAGTGAAGGTTGGGGACAAGATTTCATCCTCACTAACACTCAACACTGGAGCCCCCTAGGGGTGCATACTCAGCCCCCTACTATACTCACTGTATACCATTGACTGCATCCCCAAATACCAGACTAATGCCATTTATAAGTTCGCTGATGACACCACTGTGGTCGTTCGAATCCCAGATGGCGACAAAAGAGACTACAGACAGGAGGTGGAAGCCCTGGAAAAATGGTACACTGAGAACAACCTAGCTCTCAATGCTGGCAAAACCTAGGAACTCATTATTGACTTTTAGCGGGTTGTCACTCATGCCCCCCTCCACGTTAACAGCACAGAGGTGGAATGAGTGGAGAGCGTTAAGCTCCTGGGAGTGGTCACCACAACAAGCTTTCTTGGACTCTTCATGTGGACGCACTGGTTACAAAGGCCCAACAACATCTCTTCTTCCTCAGGCAGCTGAGGAAATTTGGCATGACGGCAAAAACCCTTGCCAATTTTTATAGGTGCACCATTGAGAGCATTCTGCCTTGGTGTATCACTACCTGGTATGACAACTGTACCATTCAAGATCGGAGACAGTTATAGAGAGTGGTGAACTCAGCCCAGACAATCACAAAGGCCAACTTCCCATCTATAGAATCCAGGCCCGCTGTCAAGGAAAGGTCACCAACATTCTTAAAGATTCATCCCACCCCAGCAATGTTTTTCCACAACCTCTACCATCAGGGAGAAGGTACAGAAGCCTGAACACACGCACCAGCCGGTTTCGTAACAATCTCGACACTACTGTTGTTAGAATACTGAATGGACTCTCAAACTCTTAACATTCACCTGTACCTGTGTTTTTGTTGCTTTTTACCTATTATTTACTATCTATGCTACTTAACTATGTGATCTCCTGCATTGCTCGCAAGACAAAGCTTTTCACTGTGCCTCAGTACACGTGACAATAAATTCAATTCAATTCAATTGACAATCCTCTAATTCCAGTCTCTTGTACCTTCCCAATTATAAATGTTCCACCATTGTCTGTGCCTTCAGTTACAGAGACCCTAAGCTCTGGAATTCACTCTGCTTCTCGATATCACTTTCCTCTTTCAAAAACCAAGATTTTGGTCACCTCATCTAATATACAGTTCAATATCATTCTTTTATTTATAATCCTCCTGAGAAGGATCTTGACCCCGGCAATGTTTTTCCACAACCTCTACCATCAGGGAGAAGGTACAGAAGCCTGAACACACGCACCAGCCGGTTTCGTAACAATCTCGACACTACTGTTGTTAGAATACGGAATGGACTCTCAAACTCTTAACATTCACCTGTACCTGTGTTTTTGTTGCTTTTTACCTATTATTTACTATCTATGCTACTTAACAAGATTTTGGTCACCTCATCTAATATACAGTTCAATATCATTCTTTTATTTATAATCCTCCTGAGAAGGATCTTGAGAAGAATCTTGAGACATCACATTACAAAAAGGCACTATATAAATACAAGTTGCCATGATATAACATAACTTTATTGTATCTAATTACCTTATACAAGAATTTACATAGATCATTTAGAACTGTCAAACTTAAGTACTCCTATAAATTTCCTGAGTAGCTCCAAAGTTCCATTTCGTTTTGTTGACATTTTAGAATTTGCAATTGCTGGTTTACAATGGGTAAATGCAGGGTCTTTTTTTTTCGCAAATACCAGACCAAACATTGTGGCAAGTATATACCCCTTGTGTGTACACACCAACAGATAACATTTGATCGGTATAATCTTCCATCAAAAACACTGCTTAAACTAAGAACATCAACAGCCTGATACTTCATGAATGTAAATATGATGGGTTATATTGGCAATGAAACATACCCAGTGATAATACTCCCTTAACTAAATATTGATCAAACAGATCATGCGAAAAATAGCTGGGCCATTTTTTAAAGTGCGTTCCTAGTCCTCTACTTGGTGTCTGATCGCATCGTAAACATGACAGCTTTCATTTGAATATGATGCTGCTGAACCAAAGTTGTGGTCTGGAACTGAAAAAATAATCTGAAGACTGGGCCCAGCTGCCCTGGGTTTCCACTTCCAAACTCAAGTGACATTTAGCAGGAGGCCTTTCCCAGCGTCCAGAATGAGGAGACTCGGGGAATGGGGACAACACCAAGGGGAGACAGTCAGTCAGTGAGTGAGTGAGTGAGTGTGTGAGGCCGCCGGGTCGGGTCGGGCCGGGCCGGGCCCCTCACCCATCCCGCGGTGCCCACTTCCCCCAGAACATCACCACAAACTGCCAGGACTCTGCTGTACCTACCGCCGCTGCTCGATTCCTCTTTCACTTGAGGAAAGAGGAAATCACGGACGGTCCCCAGGTCCTGGAAGGAGCAGAAATGCAGCAGGCTGCAGGACATGGTGAGTGAGATTGACACCCACAGCCGACTCCCTCCCCTCCGCTGCCCGAGAGTACGGCCTGGTCCTCCGGCTCCAGCTGAGGCAGCGGCGATCACACAACAGCCGGGGCGCATGCGCGCCTCCCTTCCCTACGTCGGCCAATTATTCTCACAGGCGGCCACGTGGACGCGCCTTAAAGACATTCCCCCCACCCCCCCCGCCTTCAGCCGGAACGAGACTGGACTTTAAAGAGATAGTTGTCCCCTTCTGAACAGCTTAACTGGGACGCTGCATTTGTTCAGTCATCCTGATCATATTCCCTTGTTTGACATTAGATTTCATTAAATACTCAAAAAAGAAAGGCCTTCCAGTGTTTTGGGGAACCTCACAGTGCCAGGGACCTGGGTTTGTATTCAATCTCAGGTGGCTGTGTGGAGTTTGCATATTCTCCCCGTGTCTGCATGGGTTTCATCCCCATGCTCTAGCTTCTTCCCACAGAGTGAAGATATGTAAGTTAGGTGGCTTGGCCATGCTAAATAGCCCATAGTGTCTAGGGGTGAGCTGATTAGGTGGATTAGCCATGGGATGCCGTTTGGAGGGACAGTGTGGACTCAGTGGGCTGAATGGCTTGCTTCGAGACTGGAGAGGTCCTATGAAAATCCATGGATGTAAATTGTCCGATCCCAATGCTTGAATCACCTCAAGTTCAAATCCTTTCTTTAGTAACAACCCTGGTTCAGTGACACGCTTATTTGTGAAAAGAAAGATTGGTTGTTCTAGCCCTACTCCAGCAAATTCAGCACATCATTTGCACTGACTCCTCAATGCAGCATTGAGGGAGTTTTGCACTTGTAGAAGTATTGTCTTCCAAGATGAAATGTTAAACTGTGTCCTGGAGTCATACAGTCATACAGCAGGGAACGGACGCTTCGGTCCAACCAATGCATGCCAAACATAATCCAAAATTAGACTAGTCCTACCTGCTTGCCCCTGGTCCATGTCCCTCCAAGCCTTTCCTATTCATGTACTTAATCAAATATCTTTCAAATGTTGTAATGTGTAAAAAAAATTGTCCCTCGTCCTTTTTAAATCTCTCTCCTCTCACCTTAAAAATCTGCCTCCAGTCTTGAATTCCCCCATCCTAGGGAAAGATCAGAAAAGTTGGACAGAATTTAAAGCTCCTCTGAGGAAGGGCTTGGATGCTCGGAATAGTTTATGAGATGGGAAGGTATAAGGAGGTTGCCCCTTCTGTTTATGTGCTGTGCAGGAAGGGCCAAGCCTTCCCACTCGGAAGTCAATTAAGGCCCTCAAGAATTTCAGCTCAACACTGCCAGCTTTCAAACAGCAGTAGATGGGTCTATGCCTAGTTAGCAAGAGCTAGATGATAAGCCTGCAACCTGGTAGAGGTGGTTTGTCATTCTCAACAATCCTAACCCAGCTGGAGGAATACACTGGTGGAGTCAGTTGGACCTCTGGGAAGACACTCTCCTGCCTTTGACTATGACCCACCTCCCTCATCCCAGACTCCATGACTGTCCCCAACAATCCTGTCCAACTCACTGTGGTATGCCACTGCAGCAACAACCTTTCTGCCATACCCTATTGCAATACCAGCAGTGGCCATTGATATCAGTGGCACTACTATTAACAGAAAGTTGTTGGCATCTAATCAGTTAGAAGCTATTAGAAGTGGGTCACATGCCTCTTAACAGAAAGACTGATGGAAAAACTGCTCCTGGTGGTGGAGCCAAAAGCTGTGACAAGCTAGATGGCTGTCCAGTTAGGACTCAATCCCAATTGGTGCCCTCAAAACTGGATACTGGGACAGGAACCAGCCATTGACACATTCATTGCAACAACCATTAAGTTCCACCTGTTAAATCAATTCTCTGACCATAGATGCTGCCAAAACTGCCAAGTACATCCAACATTTTCTGTTAGCCTTTTATGTCTTCCTTCTCAGAAAGATGCATAGTGTCTTGAGGCCCATCTTGACATTGTGATCATCTTGCTCTCTCTTTTCTGCTTTTCACAAATGGTATGACAAGATTTTCACTAAAGGCAGTGGTGAGGTACAACTGATAGTCATTATTGATTGTTAACTGTATTAATGCACAGCCCACCTCATTAATATTTAGACTGCCTTCTTACTAAACTCACCAAACAAAGCT
The DNA here is from genome assembly GCF_004010195.1 of Chiloscyllium plagiosum. NCBI lineage: Eukaryota > Metazoa > Chordata > Chondrichthyes > Orectolobiformes > Hemiscylliidae > Chiloscyllium > Chiloscyllium plagiosum. The sequence continues at coordinate 40,041,664 of NC_057718.1, read as the reverse complement.
AGATGTTAGCAAAATAAACACAAACAACTGTGGATGCAATTTGAAGCAAAAACAGAAAGCACTGGAGAAACACAGTGAGCCAAGCAGCATTTATATAGAGAAAAAAAGGTAGTATTTCAAGTCCACTGCCTGTTCTGACGAAGGGTCACTGGATTCAAAATGTTAACTGTTCTCTCTCTGCAAATGCTGTTGGACTTGCTGTGTTTCTTCAGCACGCTCTGTAGATGTCAGCAAACCTTCAGCAAATGTAAGTCTAACCTGTCCAACTTTTCAATAAGACAACCTGCCAAATCCAGCTATCAGTTTAGTAAACATTCCCTGAACTGCATCCAATGTATTTGCATAGAGTCATAGATTCATACAACATGGAAACAAACCCTTCAGTCCCGGTCATCCATGCTGACTAGACATCCCAATCTGGCGTGGTTCTATTTGCCAGCATTTGGTCCATATTCTTCTGAACTTTTCTTATTCTTATACCCATCCAAATGCATTTTAAATTATGTAATTGTACTCACCTCCACCACTTCCTCACACTCTGTGTGAAAAAAGTACCCCCTCAGGGCCTTTTTAAACCTTTCCCTCTCATATTAAACCTATGTCCTCGAGTGTTGGACTCATCCACCCTATTGGCTATTCACCCTATCCATGCCCCTCATGATTTTATAAAGTCACCCCCTCAGCCACCAATGCTCCAGGGAAAATAACCCAGCCTACTCAGCCTCTCCCTGTAACTCAAACCCTCCAAGCCCAGCAATATCTTTGTAAGTCGTTTCTGCACCCCTCTCAATTTTGACAACATCTTTCCGAAAGGAAGATGACCAGAATTGTACCCAGTATTGTAAAAATGGCCTCACCAATGTCCTAGACACCTGCAACATGACATTCCAACTCCTTTACTCAATGTTTTGACCAATGAAGACTAGCGTGCAAAATGCCTTTTGCACCACCCTGTCAGCTGTGGCTCCACTTTCAAGGAATTACGCACTTACTGATAGTGTACACAGTATTCTTGACAAGTTTTCACCAGTGCCCTGTATAAATGAAGTATAACTTTATATTCTATTCCTCTCAAAATAAAAAAATAACACGTCTATTAGTTTTCCTAATTACTTTCTGCATCTGCTCATGAGCCTTTTGCAAACTATGCACTAGTACACTGAATCCCCCCTGCATCTCAGAGTTCTGAGTAAGAAAGTATGAGGAAATGCTCCCTCTTAAGGTAATATTTGGAACTGGCAACCAAAGGTTTGGTGAAATAAGTCTGTTTTAACAAAATTCTTAAAGAGAGGAGATGAAATGAAGAGAGAGAGAGAAACGTAATGGTTAATTACAGAACCTAGTGCCTTGATGACTGAAAACATAACCATCAATGTTGATCAGCACAGACTTGATGGGCCAAAGGGACTTTTTCTGTGCTGTAAACCTTAATGACTTTAACAATCAAGTTATTCTAATCAGGAGGGCCAAGGAGTTAGAATTGGAGTGGTGAAAATATTTTGAAGAGTTGCAAGGCTGCAGGAAATTTCAAAGACAGGAAATGGATAAAGATGGACGTGGGTACAGTTGCAACATTTAAAAGGCATCTGGATGGGTATATGAATAGGTAGTGTTTAGAGGGATATGGACCAAATGCTGGCAAATGGGACTAGATTAATGTAGAATATCTGGTCAGCATGGATGAGTTGGACTCAAGGGTCTGTTTCTGTGCTGTTCAACTCTATGACTCTATGACACTATAACAATGAATTTCAAAACAAGGGATAATTTTAAAATCACACTATTATTAAACTGGATTTGATGTAATGTCCAAAATCATATTCTTCGATAGTTCCCTTGAACTCAGAATTCAATTCAAAGTTTGTGAGAAGATTTGTAGCTCGGGTGCTCGTTGTTGTGGTTCTGTTCGCCGAGCTGGGGATTTGTGTCATCCACAGATTCAATCAATAAGCACATCGACCTGGACCCAATATACCGACCACTGCAGCGGACAGCTGGAACTGACAACCGGAAGCGACAGATACGAATCACTACAAATGCCGGAGGAAAGATCACAGAAGCGCTTCAAAGGAGGCTCCTAAGCACTGAGGATGTCACCTAGACAGGGGACGAAATGTCTGCAACACAAATTCCCAGCTCGGCGAACAGAACCACATCAGAATTCAATTATTTAGGTTTCTTATTTTTCAAAGACATTACATTTAAAGTAGAGTTTATAGATAACACTTAGCTTGCTTCTTATGTAGGTAGCTGTGATTCACACAATATCAGCACAAATGTGTTTGATTATTTTCCAGGAGTCTGTTGTGATGGATGCATTCTATCTCAGGCAATCAAAGCAAACAACAGCTTGAGATACAGCTGTTTGTTGAAATGTATGATTTTGCACAGTTTTATATGCCCCAATATATCAATCTGTTCACAAAAATATCTAATATCCCATTGTGGACAGTTGCACTTGGACCAAAAAGATATTTGATCATCCCATCTATATACGCATTTGCTATGTACCACACCAGAAAGCCTACCATGAAATAAGTTTAATAGTTAGAAGGCATAATTCAGTTGTTTTGACAGATTGTTGCTTACAATTATAGAGGTTTACAGCATGGAAACAGGCCCTTCAGCCCAACTTGTCCATGCTGCCCAGTTTTCACAATTAATCGAGTCCTATTTGTCTGTGTTTAGTTCATTTCCCGCTATAGACTGCAGATGCTGGTGATCAGAGTCGAAAGTGTGGTGCTGTAAAAGTACAGCAGGTCAGGCAACATCTGAGGAGGACGAGAATCGATGTTTCGGGCATAAGCCCTACATCAGGAATCCTAGGGAAAAGTTGTTGGCTAAGTGCCTTATGTATGCCTCTCATGATTTAATAAACCTTTATAAGGTCACCCCTCAGTCTCCTACAGTCGAGGGGAAAAAAATGTCCCAGCCTATCCAGCCTCTCCTATAACTCTAATCTTCCAGTCCCGCTAGCATCCTACTAAATCTTTACTGCACTCTTTCCAATTCAGTTATATTCTTTGTATGCAGAATGAATTTTGTAAGCATGGTGTAACCACTTAGACCATGAATTCCATCAATGAGTAAACTTGTTGAGCAGCCAAGATATATAGATTAGATTACTTACAGTGTGGAAACAGGCCCTCCGGCCCAACAAGTCCACACCGAACCTCCAAAGAGCAACTCACCCTGACCCAGTCCCCTATACCTAACACTACGGGTAACTTAGCATGGCCAATTCACCTAACCTGCACATTTTTGGACTGTGGGAGGAAACCAGAGCACCTGGCAGAAACCCACGCAGACACGGGGAGAATGCACAAACTCCACACAGACAGTTGCCTGAGGTGGGAATTAAACCCAGGTCTCTGGCACTGTGAGGCAGCAGTGCTACCCACTGAGCCACCATGCCACCCTAATATAAATCTAGAACATCTTAGGTTGTGTATCTGGACTGAAGTTATCTGATCGCAACTGGAATGAAAGTAGGAATGTTACAGTTGGCTTTAACTAAGCAGGAAAATAAGGTTTGTATCTTCACTACTGATCAAATAAATGCTATACAACATTTTTGCGTAGATATGGATACCTGTGAGTATAGAACAAGTAGGGACAGGATTGACTTTGATAGCTGTGAAATGAAATAGCCAAACGGTATGAGTTTTCAAGTTTGAATTATGAGCAGGAGAATGAAGTGTAACCTGGATTCTCAGAACTATACTCCAAAATGGAAGGGAAAAGAGGAAAAGTAAAAAGACCCAAGACATATTGTGAATGTACAGTTCTTTCAGAGATCATATAGCTCAACATACACATAACAATCTTTTAATCAAACTGCAGTGGGTATTAAACATTACATTTTTTAATTTTGCCATGTTTTAAACACTTAATTATTAATGCTCATGGACATTTGTTAAATTTAAGGGTAAAAATTTATTTTGATAATACCTTCATTCAATAAAGCCACACATCAGTAGCACACGTTTGTATTATCAACTACAAATAATTCTTGCATCATCTTATTGTTTGTACACTGAACAATAAAGTTAAGTAAGGCCCTTTATAATCCCAAAAATGTCTTCCTGCTGAACAGATGGTGCAGAATCCAGCATTTGTCTCATTATTGGTATTAGTGAAGTGCCTGCATAATATTAATCCATTTGTCTACATTCTTAACTGAAACCACACAATAGCACATATGTTTATAAGGAGTTTTAATTCTACTTCATGTTATTTTTTGGTCTGGGGGTTCCTGGAACTTTTTGATATAACATTAACAGAAGAGTTATATTATGAAATGTTTTGTGAACAAGTATTACTGACTCACTCCAGTTTTATACAAAATATCAGTAAATGTGAATATAATTGATCATTTACCAAAATCTTCTGGAAGTCACTTTCATAGCCAATGCCCTTCCTTTACCACTTTCCCACACCATCTTGAACACACCCTGTCCAAAAGAACAGTTCGAGTGAGTATCCCACTTTTACACCCTTATGTGCTATTGTAGATTTATAGCCAAAACATTAGGCACAGCATGCTCTAAAATCATTGGACAACTACATAACAGATATTTCTGGTTATTATTTGTGATTTTCTTTGTAAGTTAATCAAACATCTTATTCAAACCTTTGCTTTACTTCAGCAAGCCTAAAACTTTACTGCCCCACCCCCACATATTGAGAAGGAAGAAGCAATGAAATGACTGATGCAATATCATAATCCTGCATAATAATCTAAGAGGAAGAGGAGCAGCAGAGACCAAAAAAGCTCTGACAGTATGGCATAAACAGTAGCCAATTGCTGTTATCCCGATTGATCATGGCTTGCACTATTTATGGAACACTGAATGAAATTTCAGCATAGGTTCAACTGACTCGTTTCCTGCAAAAACTGGCATCACATATGCATTCTGACAAGCCAGAAAATTTTGGCCAATTATTTTTCTTCATAGCTGATCCCTTTGAAATTCTCCGCAGTTACATTGTTTTAAGTAAGTATTTTCAATGACCAGCATTAGAAACCTGACCTGACACTGGCTTCGCTATTTATCAAGTTTCCTCATTTGGATTGTGGGAGTAACCAAAACACAGATATTTCTGAATACATGAGGAAAGTCTTCACAAAGCAGAAGGCCTTGTTTTGGCTGTTTATGCAATGCATGACATTTAATCTCCCACAGCACCTGAGCCAAGTTAATGAAATACAGTGAAATCCACCTACACAGTCACTTATTTATCCATATCTGACGCATAAAGGCTGACAATACGATCATAAATTTTGCCCACACAATGAATCAGAAATTGAGACTTACTATGAGCATAAACACTTTGCCACAGTGACATTTAGTACATTGGGCCTACTACAAGTCTTGTTTAGTTCTAATCAGTTCTATAGAATGCATGCATGCTGCTCTGCTAACATTGACCACATTTCAACTGCACCAAAACAAAATCAAGATAAGTGTCACTATCTTCTTCTTCAGTGGTCATTACAAAATAATTTTCAGTCACACTACAAGAAACTTTCATTAATGTTTGTTGACACTGGAATTTATCAATTGACTATTCCTTCATATGATCCATGAGGTGTGAAGGAGCTATATGAATTTTTTCAAGAATCTTTAATATTACAAATATGTGAATAAATTGACTAGCAAACAACTTACTCCATAACATGTAATCTACACTGTAAGTAATCCAAAACAAAACATGTCCTGATGCTGTTCACTAAGCAATTAGAAAGAAGTGCACAGGTAGCAAGATGAAGAGACACAGATTCAAGGTCGTGCACAAATTCAAGGTTGAAGGATAATTAGGATTCATATCAGAAGATTGAATCAACAGAGAAGGAAACGAATATTTCCAAGGCAGAGTGCTCAAACACTTCACCACTATGGGAATGCAGAGCAATGGGCTGAACTTTACAATTTTTGGGGTTGAGGTTTTTGAATAGTTATTCACTGCAGGTTTAGCATGTTCTCTCGCCATATCTTACCTAACTCCCTCATTAATTACCTATATGCTCTAATTGCAACTCTCTGTCTGATTTTCACCCAATCTTGCCAGCACTGTTCCCAGAAGAACTTGCTGCTCAGTCGATATTATTGTGGAGAAAATGTAGAGAATCACCAGGAGATGCAGAGAGTTCTTCAAGAAGTAGGTCTTTTATTTGCAAACAAAAAAACCATGACACTGACAAAGCAGATTCTCAAATGCCCCCGAACCTCTGGGTCCATGGATTTTAATTTTTTTTTATCATGTTTCTGTTAGCTTATCAGCATGTCCAACTATATTAATCAAAGTACCTCACTCCAGCTACACAATAAACCAGTGATGTTAGTTCCCATTATCTCTTTAGTTGTACATGCTACTTAATGTTACTCTAATGTCACGGTTAGATATTTATTGTCACCTCTGCTACAGTGATCTTCCATTCCAGACTGTCATGATTAGATATTTAGCTATTCCACCTATTACAATAGTCTTCCTGTCTCAAGCTGACTCTACTAACTATTAATTAGATATTTAATGTCCTGTCCCAAATATTTATGGTCCCAATCTTGTCATAATGACACTTAACAGGGAGACTATCTTTACTGTTATCTATCTCGTCATAGTGACCTTTCAGCCTCAACCTTACTCTGCTCATTGGTGTAAGAGCATTCCACTATTCTTATCCCATCCTGCCTTCCACAGACCACAGATCGCCAGTGGTCTTCATGCTTTAACCCTTCCCATGCTTTCATGCTCTTTATTTTCCATAATATCCATCAAAAGACTAGCATCTCCTGTCAGAAGAGTGTAAATGACTTGCTCCACCAGCAGAGGTTTCTCTCTGAAACCTGCTGCTGTATCCACCTCCCACCAAGGCTCATAGTTTACCACTCTCACAATCGTCGGCAAGATTTTTCCTCGCCTGCACTCAACTACCGCAATTCCCAACACCAATACTGAATGACTTCTGCACTGCATCCTGAGCAAAGACTATCTGTCTTGACCTGACCGAAGTCTGGTGATAATCATAGTGAGCTTCCTGGCCTTCTGTCTGCTCTAAATGGAATGGCGCAACAGCAATCAGAGCCTGGAGTGATTGAGGGGACCACGTGCAAAAGACAAGGCCATGCAAGGTGGGGATGCTCTGAGCATCGCGATAAGCTCAGAGTGAGTGAGCAGTATGACAGTGAAGAGCCCAGAGATACTTCCTGGTGCAGTTAGTATTAGAGATAGGACATGGATGTTCATTAAATTTATTTAGCCTTCGCTTCTGTAAATACATATTTACTTGCATTATTGTAATGTGTGTTATATCATTAAACCACTAGGTGGTGACATTTTTGTCTGAAGTGAAATGAGTATAGTTTCTTTCGCCATCAGTGCTGATCATCCATCAGCACATCTCAACATTCTAATATCAGCAACAATGTGTGAGCCCTAAAATTATTGAACTCAATATTAAGACCAGAAGGCTGCAGCATTCCCAAGCAGAAAATGAGATGCTGTTCTTCCAGCTTGCGCTGAGTTTTGCTGGAGCACTGAAGTAGACCTGAGACACAGATGTTGGACAGGGCATACAGTCTTGTGTTGAAGTGGCAAGCAACAGGAGGCTCAGAGTCATTTTTGCTGACAGAACATAAGTGTTCCACAAAGCAGTCACCCAGTCTGCGTTTCATCTCCCCAGTGTACAGGAGACCACACTGTGAGCTGCAAACACAGTAGACTAGATTGAGTGAAGTGCAGGTAAATCACTGCTTCATCTGCAAGTTTGTGTGGAGTCTTTGCTTGTGAGGAGGGGATGTTACACCTGCTGCAATTGCACGAGGGGTATGCGTATGGGAATGTATGGGGAGACGTTGGACATGGAGAGCAAACACCAATATTGAGTCCAATAATTTTAGGGCCTGAGCACCTATTGCCATGTCCTTCCTCCAAACCTCCACACATCAGGCATTGACATCACATGGGCTGCTACCACATTGTCAGCTAATAATAGTCCCAATTAACAGCTATTGTTTCCTCCAGGCTGACCTTTACCCATTCCTTTGTCTGTCCAGCTGCTGTTCTCTCTCTCTGGGCTTCATCTCCACCTATCATTAACTTCTCACCCCTCCCTTGCCCCATCTTCAGCATATACACCAACCTTTTTACTAACTACAATCAGTTCTAAAGCAGGGTTGCTGGACCCGACACATTAACTGTGCTTTCTCTCTACAGTTGCTAGCAGACCTGCTGAGTTTCTTCAGCAATTTTTGTTTATTTCAGATTTCCAGCATCTGTAGCTCTTTGTTCATTTTTCACCTTTGAGTTTATTCTCAGTCTGAATTTTTATTCATCAGTAATTTCACAGTCTTGACTGCTTTTTCTGGCTCTTTGTTGACTGATGGAGTGGAAAATGTGTCACTTGGTTGATGCATACCTCTGAAGTGAATATATTGAAATTCCCACTCACAAATTGGGATCCACTGTCCAACAGTAATCCATAGAACCCCTACAGTGTGGAAACAGGCTATTTGGCCCAAGTCCTCATCGATTCTCTGAGGAATATCCCATCCAGACCCATTCCCCTGCCCTATTACTCTACATTTCCCCTGACTAATGCACCTAACTTACACGTCCCTGAACACTATGGACAATTTAGCATGGCCAATTCACCTAATCTGCATGTCTTTGGACTGTGGGAGGAAACTGGAACACCTGGAGGAAACCCATGTGGACACAGGGAGAATGTGCAAACTCCACGTTTACAGTCACCCGAGGCTGGAATTGAACGTGGGTCGCTGGTGCTGTGAGGCAGCAGTGCCAACCACTGAGCCTCTGTGCCACCCATTCTTTCAGAAAATTGTATATCTTAAAGATTCTTCTCAGTGCTCTGATGAGTGAGTCTGCTGTGGTTGAATAAAGTATTGCCACCTTCAATCTATCTTGAATAAGAATCAATGAGGATTAAGTACATCATTTCTCTAAAAGTAAACAAATCTGTTGTTAGCCTTTCGCATGACCTATCCATAGATCCTAATTGAATCATTGGCTCCGTAGGCAATTGACTGTGTACAGCACATGTTTGACACATCAAAATGCAATTCGGTATGTCTTTCAAAATGCCTGGCCAACACACTGATTGATGAGCTCTTGCTCTGCATTTCATGATAGTAGCTGTCCCCTGTGGAGTTTGTGTAGGATTTCTCTGTTCATTGAGTCTGGTATAACAATACAACAATAAATCTTCCATGACAGTCCAAATTTTTTTCTTTGTTTGCACAGAGGCATTTTTGAAATTTCATTTCATCCCAATAATGTTACTCAAGGCTTGTGATCCTATTCGACTTTTTAGATCCCCATGTAACTGCTAATGCTTTCTTGTCTCTCATTGTATAGATCTAAAAGCTCTCAATATAGAATAGATCAGTTGTTGGCATTCTGTCAGTTTGCACTTGAAGAAATACTGCCTCATAATCCTGTGGACAATGCATTCATGGCTGCTATAATGAATAAGCCTGGAATGTAATATGCAAAAACATTAGTAAAAGGTAACTTCTCTTTTATCCTTTCAAAGCCATAGTCCATTCCTGACTCCAGTACCAATGCAGGCTTTTCTTCAAAAGCCCTCTTATGAGTTAAGTAAGTCTGGCTAAGCTGGGGAAAATCTTTCTCAATTGATTCACCATGCCTAAGAAATACTGCAGATAATTTACATTGTTCAGTGCCAGAAATTCAATGACAGTCTTAGAGTCATTGAGGTATAGAGATGTACAACACAGAAACGGACTTGTCCATGCCAACCAGATATCGTAAATTAATCTAGATCCATTTGCCAGCACTTGGCCCATTTCCCTCTAAACCCTTCCTATTCATATACACATCCAGATGCTTTTTAAATGCTGTAATTGTACCAACCTCATCACTTCCTTTGGCAGCTCATTCCATACACACATCATCCTCCGTGTGAAAAGATTGCCCCTTAAGTCCCTTTTAAATCTTTCCCCTCTCATCCTAAACTTAAGCCCTCTAGTTCTGGACTCCCTCACCCCAGGGAAAAGACCTTGTTTATTTACCCTATCCATGACCCTCACGATTTTCTAAACCTCTACAAGGTCACCACACAGTGTCTGATGCTCCAGGGAAAGCAGTCCCACTCTACTTAGCCTCTCCCTATAGCTCAAACCCTCCAACCCTGGCCACATCGTCCTTGGATCCACTATGATGTCCTGTTATTGAATAATGTATCCTAGAAATGTAATTGTCATTCTAGAGAATTGGCATTTCCCATTTAGTGCAAGGCATGTGTTCTATAGTGCATTTAACACATTCCTCTGGTCATGTTGCTTCTACATTTTAGCAGGTGCTAAGGTGTAATCCATGTTGCGAATGATTCCTTGTTTGGTTTTTATTCGTCCATGGGATGTGGATGTTGCTGGCTAGGCCAACATTTATTGCCATCCAATTGTTACATAAGGGACATACAAACAAGGAACCGGAATAGGCCATTTGGCCTTTTGAGCCTGACCCGCTATTCAATAAGCTCGTGCCTGATTCGATTTTAACCTTTAATCTATATTCCTATATTTGCACTTTGTACTCAAGAATTTGCTTTAAAAATATTTCAAGATTCTGCATCCACTGTTTTTGGAGAAAAGGAATTCTAAAGACTTACAACCCTCTCAGAGAAAAGAAAGTTGCCACCTCTCTGTTTTAAATGGGTGCCCCTTATTTTTAAACTATGACCCTAGTTCTAGATTCTCCCACAAGAGGAAACATAGTTTCAACATCCACCTGGCAAAGTCACCTCAGGTATTTTTATGTTTCAGTTAAGTGACCACTGACTCTTCTAAACTCCAGACCATAGAGGCTTCACCTGTCCAGCCTTTCCTCTGTCTAGTTCGCTTTCTCTGAAAAGTGCCTGAGCAGTCTTGCTTTCTGAACAACATTTTGAGCAGTCCAAATATCTGTTGAACATGTTATAGCTATCCTTAGCATCATTCTGAGGATTCCTGGCAAGTGTCATTATCCAGGGCATTGGGCTGGGGTGGGGGACAGCTTTTTGCCTCCCAGCAGCCAGTCCTTTCTCTGGTATTATAAACACCAGCTCCCTGTCAGTGCTCCAGAATTTCAGGATTGTGACAGTTCCCTCAACAAAGTGCGCAATCCTGGGGGATTTGGCTCCTACTCATTTACATAGCTACTATTGCCCTGGACATTGTGTTTCTGCATTTGACTTCAATCTGTGCCCACTACAGCAACCTACAAGGCTGGGTCTTAATCAGCTGCAAGAAGAAGGACAAAGTTTACCTGTGCTATTGTGCAGTCGGTTTGTGAAGTTAGATCATTGATAATTAGATGATGATATTTCTGTCCCCTCACAATAACTATACCTATGTTCCTGCAACCACCTTCACCAAGCCTCATAGTCTTTCACTCTCACTGTTACCCAGAACACCTTTTCTCACCTACTCTGATGCCACACTCTTCCCCTCCTGCAACCATGCACACTACTAATCCTGCACGTTGTGCACACTGCCTATTTACTCCATGCCATCATCTCACCACCTTTCCTCCACATGCACTAGCCTGAACAGCTCTGCCACCCACTTGCAGTTTACTCATTCCAGGAAAAGATGGCCTACAATAGGGCAAAAAGAGCACAGATGGTTGGAAGGGTACATCATTCCTCATTCCCTGCAAAGGAACAATATGCGAGGTTTCGGGTAAAGGCCAGGGGAGCTGTTCTTTTGGAGAACTGGTACAGAGATGATGGGCAGAATGTCCTTATGCACTGTAACAATTCTGTGATTCTGTGAGATAACAGATCAAACTTGTGTTATGACCCAGATCAAACCCCCTGCAAACATTTAAGGAGCATGACTAGATCTTAACTTTTATTTTATTTAAAGGCACATGTAAGGTACAGTGTTCCAGATGTAATTTGATATGTCCCACTACTCGGCTTTAAGCAAAAAACACTTCATTCTAAACCCCAGTTGAAATACAAACAAAAGAAAAATTAGAATAACTTAACTCTACTGAGAAACTTAAAGAATAATAGACAATTTAGCTACTAAACAGCAACTATTCTAACATCCCATAAATATAACTGTGCAAAGGCAAAGTCAGTCAAACCGATTGTCTCACATGTGATTCTGGCAGAGGGAAGAGAACCAAGTGTTTAGCTGTAACAGAGAGAGAGAGAAAGAGAAAGAGAGAGACAGATTCCACAGCCAGCTCTAAAACCCCAGCAACTGCTGAAAACTAAATGAAAGCCCTGTTTTTGTGGGAGCCTGACTCCACTCATTCATGCTGCTTCCATTGTTCCAACTTTCAAAAAAATATCAAGGCCTTAAAAGCTTTTTTTTTGGCTTGGACAAGACAGTTTATCATTTATGCCTCAAAATCTCTCTTCAGAAAAAAGGACAAAAGACCCCTCTTAAATTCATAATATTGTCATACTTGACTGGCTGAATCGCCTACTCCTGTTCCTATGACTTTAAGCATGTGGGAAATGGGCACAAGGCCATACATTTAAACAAGAAAGGGTACTTTTAAGATTGAAATTGCTCACGCACAAAATGATTGATATGTAGGTTGGACTTCTGGCAAAGTGATATGAAAACTTTGAATCATTTAAAAAACAACTAAATGCTGCAATGTGTCAAGTGTACTTGCTCTGGATGTATGAGCTTTGATGAAGCAAAAGTCTTTCTTCGACAACAGCGAATGAAACTGAATTTAATGCTGAAAGCCCAGTAGGTGGCACTATGTAACTGGTGCAGGAAATTGCAGAAGATTTATTTCAAGTTTTTGATCATTTCTCATTTCTACCTGTGGAATTGTGAAGCAAGAATCCTGGTCAGGGCCAATGATTTCACAGTTTGCATCGGATCAGAAACCAGTATTTCACAGCCTCTGGCAATATTAATGTAAGATTGCAATAGTCAGAATTATATATCCTGACCATTCTTTGATTCCACGAGATGAAAGATCAGATATGAAGAGATGCATGGTCTACTCCTGTCCCTACATAGATCCATGGCTTTCTCAGAATGAAAAAGAAACATCTGAGACACAATCTGTTGAAGTATATAAGGAAGCAAATGATATGAAACAGCCAGGAGACCATAGGTTTAAACAGGAAAATGTTCTGTCAAAACTGTAAAATCACACCGTGTGGAGCAAGTGGAAGATTATAAGATCAAAAGAAATTACAGCAGGAGTAATTTATCCAGATCATTGAGCCTGCTCTGCCATTGAATAGATGGTGGCAAATCTCCATTTTCCTGCCTCTCCCAAGACCCTTGACTCCAGACTCGATCAAAATTCCTCCTAACTTACCCCTAATATATTCAACGGCCCAGCCTTCACTGCTTGCTGAGGAAGAGAGTTCCACTGAGTATTCATTATTAGAGAGAACAAATTTCTCCTGATCCCAGTCTTGAATGAATTATTTTTTAAATTGTGCCCATTGATTTTATGTTCCTCCATGATAAGAATCATTCTCCCAGCCAAGACCCTCAGAACCTGACATGTTTCAATAAGAACACTTTCCTTTCTCCTTGTGCAATTACAATGGAACATTATGGTGCAGCAAAACCTCAGCCCAAACATTGGATCATGTTGAATGATTCACTTTATTCGTGGTTAATTCGAGTTGTTTTTATGTAAAGATAGTAGTTTCCTGAAATATATCACTCATTTTGAGCCTGGTAATACTGTGTCTTGGTTCCTTTAACATACACATTGCTCAATGGAAATATTATAACTTATTGGTTCAAGTGCTAAATGAGAATAATACAACATAGGGGAATGGAAAGTCCACTAAAGTATTCACACTCAGTAATCTCACTGTTGTAGCTGCACATCTTCAAGAAGCATTTGACATTTTATGATTCATCTAAAGATTTTGGACAGGGTTTCCATGAATTCTGACTGTTTGTCAAATTCAAATACTCCTAACATTAACAAGATCTCTCTTGGTGAGGAATGTCATCCTAACTCATCTCTTCAGAAAAAAAAAATTCTCCTATTATCTCCCATTGCTGTACCTCATTCTTTAAGAAATGTTTTTACCTCCTTGACTCAACCTGGTGTGTTGGTCAGACTTGGTGTGAAGAAGAATTTTCTGACTTCTTTCCATTTGCTTTTTACATTGTTGGACCCATTTGCTCTGTCCTGCTGTCATTGTTTTTTCATTCATTCGTGCATCGTGTGTCTTGGGTGTCACTGGCTGGTCAGTATTTATTGCCCATCCCTAGTTGCCCTAGAGAAAGTGGCAGTGAGCTGCTTTCTTGAACATGCTGTAGGTTGACCCACAATGCGGTTAGGGAGAGAGTTTCAGAATTTTGACCCAGCAACGTGAAGGAACAGTGATACATTTCCAAGTTAGGATGGTGAGTGGCTTGGAGGGGAATGTACAGGCGGTGGTGTTCCCATGTATCTGTTGCTGTTGTCCTTCGAGATAGAAGTGGTTGTGAGTTTGGAACACACTATCTTACACTCTCTATTAACCAGGGCTGATCCATTGGTTAGATGGTAATGGTAGAGTGAGGATGTACCAGGCCACGAGGTTACAGATTGTGCCGGAGTACAATTCTGCTGCTGTTGATAGCCCATGGCGCATCATGGATGCCCAGTCTTGAGTTGCTAGATCTGTTCATAGTCTGAACATGTAATACAATGATTCTCCCTGCTTAGTGGTTCCCTCACCATCTGCCGCAATCCCAGTCTAGCAGCTATGTCCTTTAGGACCCCACCAGCTCAATCAGAATTGCTACTGCTGAGCCACTCTTGATGGCACATATTGAAATTCCCCACCCAGTGAACAATTTGTTTCCTTGCCATCCTCAGTGCTTCTTCCAAGTGGTGTTCAACATGGAGGAGTACTGATTCACCAGCTGAGGGAGGTAATCAGCAGGAGGTTTCCTTGCCCATGTTTAACCTAAAGCCATGAGACTTTATGCAGTCCGTAGTCAATGTTGAGGACTCCCTGGGCTACTTCCTCATGACCGTATCCCATTGTGCTGCTACCTCTGCTGGGTCTGTCTGCCAGTGGGACAGAACACACCTAGGGATGGTGATGATGGTGTTTGGAACATTGCCTCTAAGGTATGAGTCCATGGGTATGGCTATGTTTGGCTGTTGCTTGACTTGTCTGTGAGACCACCCTCTCAATTTTGGCACTGGACCCCAAATGGTAGTGAGGAGGACTTTGCATGGTTGTATCTGTCTTTTTCTTTTCCGGTGCTTCGGTTGATGCCAGGTGGTCTTTTCAGTTTCACTTTTTTATTGAGACTTTGTAGCAATTAGTACAAACTGAGTAGCATGCTAGGTCATTTCAGAGGGCAGTTGAGAGTCAATCACATTGCTGTGGGTCACATGTAGGCCAGGCCAAGTAAAGTTGGCAGAATTCTTTCCCTGAAGGACATAAATGAACCAGATGAGTTTTTCGAACAATCGAATGACACCAAAATTGGAGGTGTAGTGGACAACGAAGAAGGTTACCTCAGATTACAACAGGATCTTGACCAGATGGGCCAATGGGCTGAGAAGTGGCAGATGGAGCTTAATTCAGATAAATGCAAAGTGCTGCATTTTCGGAAAGCAAATCTTAGCAGGACTTATACACTTAATGGTAAGGTCCGAGGGAGTGTTGCTGAGCAAAGAGACCTTGGAGTGCAGCTCCCTGAAAGTGGAGTCGCAGGTAGATAGGATAGTGAAGAAGGCATTTGGTATGCTTTCCTGTATTGGTCAGAGTATTGAGTGCAGGAGTCGGGAGGTCATATTGCAGCTGTACAGGACATTGGTTAGGCCACTGTTGGAATATTGTGTGCAATTCTGGTCTCCCTCCTATTGGAAAGATGCTGTGAAACTTGAAAGGGTTCAGAAAAGATTTACAAGGATGTTGCCAGGTTGGAGGATTTGAGCTATAGGGAGAGGCTGAACAGGCTGGGGCTTTTTTGCCTGGAGCGTCAGAGGCTGAGAGGTGACCTTAGATTAGAATACTTACTGTGTGGAAACAGGCCCTTCGGCCCAACAAGTCCACACCAACCCGCCGAAGCACAACCTACCCAAACCTTATAGAGGTTTACAAAAGTATGAGGAGCATGGATAGGGTAAATAGACAAAGTCTGTTCCCTGGGGTCAGGGTGTCCAGAACTAGAGGGCATAGGTTTAGTGTGAGAGGGGAAAAATATAAAAGAGACCTAAGGGGCAACTTTTCACGCAGAGGGTGGTACGTGTATGGAATGAGCTGCCAGAGGAAGTGGTGAGGCTGATACAATTGCAACATTAAAAAGGCATTTGGATGGGTATATGAATAGGAAGGGTTTGGAGGGATATGGGATGGGTGCTGGCAGGTGGGACTAGATTGGGTTGGGATATCTGGTCAGCATGGACGGGTTGGGCCGAAGGGTCTGTTTCCGTGCTGTACATCTCTATGACTCTATGACAATGGTTTCATGGTCATCAATAGTTTCTTAAGTCCAGATGTTTTTTCTTGAATTCAAATGCCCCTGTCAATTCTGGTGGAATTCAAATCTGCATTTGCAGAGTTTTTGGATTAATCATCTTGCGATAATAACACCAGGCCATCGCCTCCTCAATCTCATATAATATTACTAAATTTCCTTCTCACCTTTCTTTTATTTTTCAAAAAACTGACAAGGTTGTGTTTATTCCCTTGTAGGGTGTGTTGAGGATATGATGGTGGGCCATCTTGGATTCTGCAGTCCTTGTTCTCATGATGACCTGTCTCATAACGAACATGGATCAGATACTTCATTCATTGTTGCTGCTGTTCTTCCTGTTGTTCCCATTCTCTCCATCCTCACCACCACTGTTCTTTGCTCACCTTGCTGGCTGGCTTAACACTCCCCCTCACTCAGGAAGTGGGGCAGTGAGAAGGCAGCGATGGAGGGAGGGCTCCCTCTGAGAGCTCCATGGTCTTGCACACACTTTATAAAAGCAAGATTTCGAAAGAAATCATTGAGGCAATCTTTTGAACTTATCAATGTGGTGAGTCTGATATGGGAAGGGACACTCTTTACTAAACTTGGGTTAACTTGTTAGAAAAATGTTCAACTACAGACAGCTACCTGTAGTGTCACTTGCAGTCATGCCTTAGATACTGCATGGGTTTAGATTTCGATTAGATTAGATTACTTACAGTGTGGAAACAGGCCCTTCGGCCCAACAAGTCCACACCACCCCGCCGAAGCGCAACCCACCCATACCCCTACATTTACCCCTTACCTAACACTACAGGCAATTTAGCATGGCCAATTCACCTGACCTGCACATCTTTGGACTGTGGGAGGAAACCGGAGCACCCGGAGGAAACCCACGCAGACACGGGGAGAACGTGCAAACTCCACACAGTCAGTCGCCGGAGGCGGGAAGGGTGGTGAGGGTACCTCTCTATAGCTGTGGAGGCAGCAAACACAACCTTTGATTATATACCTTAATATTACAGCCTTTTTTCATTACATGAATTGCTTTGGAAAAACAGGAGCACAGGTCCAATTCATCTCTCAATGTACTTCCATGCCGTTTGAACCTGTGGACGCTCCCAATAATTTTAAAATCAAAAATTTTACACTTTTGCATTATTCCTTGACTTAACTCACGCTGAGGTTAATGCTGTTTTAGACAGCTAGAAGGTTCATCTAAACATCTGAAGATTCAACGCAATGATTTTTCCAGAATGACTTTACTTCAATCATAATGTAAAATTAAACCCCTTTTTAAATGAAGTCCCTGAATGCAGAGAGAGAAATTAGAGCAAGCCAGTAGCCAAGATTGCTGCTGCTGTGCTTTCCTATAATTTGTCTGGTTTCTTTGTGTCTTCCATCTGTTAATTGTACATCTTACCAGATGCCTGTTTGAACTGTGACCAGAAAAAATGTATCAACTCTGAATCTAAAAACACTCTAGTCTGCCTGGCTCACATGCTACCTTAAAATGACAAAATCAGAGCACCAAGGGAGATTAAAACACGTGAGGCTTTTTTTCCCCCAAAAAAGAACATTGGCAACCATTGTCTTTGCTGACCCAATGAACCATTTAACCATTTGAAGACTTGCCAATAAAACCTATTCCTTTGTTCTAAAATATGAAGCACTTGGCTAATCCCTCAAGTCAACCATGTTGCCAAAAATTCATTTACTTTTTCACACCCCATAAGCATTTCACATTCTTTTTTTCCTCTATGTTGATGCCAAGGCAGAGGGTATGCACACGACAGTGAAACCGCACAGGAGGATTTGCAATCTGAACAGGATAGTTCCACTAATTATAATTGAATTTGTTTGGGCAGGCAGAATGTTTGCTGTTTTTTGCTTGGATGGTAAAACATTTGATTTGAACTGTAATCTCGCACAGACTGGGGAGCTGCCAATCTTGTTCATAACATTGTGCGGAAATAGCAAGCATAGGTTGACGAGAGGCCAAATGCTTGTTTTAGGACAATGACTTTGGCCCTCTCAATATTTAGCTGGAGAAAATTATGGTTCATTGAGACAGGATGTCAGAAAAACAGTCTGGCAGCATAGAGTCAAAGAATAGTTACAAGGAGTTGATGGAGACGGTGTCATAATCTCAGTTGAGACCAAAAACAGTTTCAAGAGATATCTGAACTTCCAACTATTAGCTGAAAAGATGACATATCAAAATTTCAATTTTTTGAAATAACATTTAACGTATCAATAACTGAAGGACAACACAGTGTTCATTGTACACCATTTACTTTAAATAGATAACATGTACCTTAAACAACTGGGAAATGTTTGTCCCTTTCTACCTTTGCTGAAAACCAAAAACCACAATACTGTTACATTCCTCAGTCTCTTAAGTAGATATTCACTTCACAAATCTGAAGTGCTTCACTCTTCCCAAGAATTTAATATTATTTTTTTTCCCTAATGTTACATTCCCACTCTGAAAGATATCCCTGGAGATTCTCTCTCAAGCTTCAGCTCGATGAACTGTCCAGCCTTGTTAAGACACCTCCTCAAAACAAGATTTTCAAATTGGGCACAAGGCCCACAGGAATTCTATGTGGTGAATCATAGAGTCAGTATTTTCTCTACTTAAGGCGCAGATTTGGCTGACATCGATCAAATTTCATCCCCAGCAACTTGTTGGCTGCAAATCATCCAAGACCTTCCCTTCTGCCAATGATGCCTCTGGGTTTATGGCAAAGTCTAATCATCTCCCAAAATGGCTTCCACTACTCCTCTTGATGACAATGGGAAATACACCAGCCCAGATTCCAAATAGGAATATTGATCACCTGTCTCTAATAATACTAATTTTTAACTTTAAAAAGGGAATGGATTCCAGCATCACTATTTATGACTTGATAATTAAAAGGAGAAAGTGAGGACTGCAGATGCTGGAGATCAGAGCTGAAAATGTGTTGCTGGAAAAGCGCAGCAGGTCAGGCAGCATCCAAGGATCAGGAGAATCGACGTTTCGGGCATGAGCCCTTCTTCAGGAATTGATAATTAATAACACCATTTTATGATTTAGGAGATTCAGGATTTTGTTACTGAGGATTGACAAACAGCTGTCATTGTACTCGGGTGTCAATATTTGACACTTTCCCTTCAATAAGATAATATGACTCAATTTTTGATCTAATTATTGCAGGTTTATTGTCAGACTCAGCATAGGACACATGGCTCATTTCACTTAACCTACCTTTAATGATGTAGCTCCAGCGAACATAATCTTGTAAGTCAAAAGATATAGTTCTAAACCACAATAATCATATAAACCTTGTCCAAGTAACAAGGAGAAGGTTGCATGCTATCAATGCATTTATAGAGTCATAGAGTTATGCAGCATGGAAACAGACCCTTCAGTACAACCTGTCCATGCCAAACATAATGCCAAAGTAAACTAGTCTCAACCACCTGCTCCTAGCCCACATCCCTCCAAACCTTTTCTATTCATGTACTTATCCAAATAGTCTTTTAAATGTTGCAATTGTACCCATATCCACCACTACCTCAGGAAGTTCATTCCACACTCAAACCACCCTTTACGTAAAAAAATTTGCACCTCATGTTTTTTTAAATCTCTCTTTTCTCATCTTAAAAATGTGCCTTCTAGTCTTGAAATCACCCATCCTAGGGAAAAAAAAACTACCATTAACTCTATCTATACGTCTTATTATTTTATAGACTTCTATCAGGTCGCCTTTCAACCTCCTACACTCCAGTGAAAAATGTTCCAGTCTATCCAGCCTTTCTTTATAACTCAAAACTTCCATAACTGGCAACATCCAAAACTCTTCTGAACCCTCTCCAGCGTAACAATACCCTTCCTATAATTGGGTGACCAGAACTGGACACAGTATTCCAGGAGATGCCTCACCAATGTCCTGTTGCACCTCATCATAACTTCCCAACTCCTGAACAAGCTGGGGCTGTTTTCCCTGAAGCGTCGGAGGCTGAAGGGTGACCTTATAGAGGTTTACATGAGGGGCATGGATAGGGTAAATAGGCAAAGTCTTTTCCCTGGGGTTGGGGAGTCCAGAACTAAAGGGCATAGGTTTAGGGTGAGAGGGGAAAGATATAAAAGAGACCTAAGGGGCAACCTTTTCATGCAGAGGGTGGTACGTGTATGGAATGAGCTGCCAGAGGATGTGGTGGAAGCTGGTACAATTGCAACACTTAAGAGGCATTTGGATGGGTATATGAATAGGAAAGGTTTGGAGGGATATGGGCCGGGTGCTGGCAGGTGGGACTAGATTGGGTTGGGATATCTAGTCGGCATGGATGGATTACTGAAGGGTCTGTTTCTATGCTGTACAGCTCTATGATTCTATGACTCTGTGATTGAGCAATGAAGGCAAGTGTGCCAAATGTCTTTTTAATCACCTTGTCTACATGTGACGCAAACTTCAAAGAATTCTGTACCTGCACCCCTCTGTCCCTTTGTTTTACAACACTAGCCAAGGCCATACCATTAATTGTATAAACCCTATCCTTGTTTGTTGTACTAAAATGCAATACTGTGCATTTATCCAGATTTTTCAGTCCATTGACCCATTTTGATCAAAATCCCTTTGTAGTCTTAGAAAACCTTCTTCATTGTCTACTATGCCACCACCTTCAGTGTCATCCACAAACATATGAACCATGTGATCTATATTCTCATCCAAATCATTTATATAAATGACAAACGATAAAGGACCTAGAACCAAGCCTTGCGGAACACCACCGGTGACAGGTCTTCAGTCTGAAAAACAATCCTCCACCATCACTTTGACTCCTGCCGTTGAGCCAATTATGTATTCAATTGGCAAGCTGAACCTGAATCCCATGTCACCTAGTCTTACCAATTAGTCTACCACACTGAACCTTGTCAAAGGCTTTACTAAAGTCCAAACAAACAATATCTACTATTCTGCCATCATCAACCTTTTTGGTAACTTCCTCAAAAAACTCAATCAAGTTTGTGAGAAATGATTCTTCTTGCACAAAATGATGCTGACTATCCCTCGTCAATTTTTGTCTCTCTAAATGTCCATAAATCCTATCTTTTATAATCACCTCCTCACAATTTACCCGCAACTGAAGTCAGACTCATAGGTCTATAGTTCGCTGGTTTCTCTTTACAACCTTTCTTAAACAAAGGTACAACATTGGACAGCCTCCAGTCACCAGGCACCTCATCCATAGTCATAGATGATGCAAATATTTCTGCAAGGGGTCTCACAATTTCCTCCCTTACTTCCCACAACGTTCTGGGATACATTAGATCGGGTCCTGGAGATTTAGATGCTGATCCCATTTCTGTAGATGGTTTTGCCAAGGACCTGCTTGTAGATGAGGGAAGGAAGCCATCCAGAAGTTGGATCTTAGAGGTGTACTGAGAGGTGACTGTGGAGTAGGAAGAGCTGGTAACACCAATAATCAGTCAAAATAATTGTGATTTTCTATTAAAGGCTGGATATTGTAATTAGAGTAAAGGTCAGGCAAACATATATTTCATCATTTGTTTGATAGTAAATTAGATTCATAATGATTGAAAACTCCATTTACTACACAGTGCAACATAAAAGCAATTATGACAAACTGCATATATTTTATCTTTTTCAGAGTTGTGTTGTTTGTAACATACTAAGAATCGCTAAAATTGCCCATTCTTATCACTTTAATTTTCTCCTGATAATTTCTACTCAAGCACAATGCAGAAACTAATTTTCAAGCTAGTTCTTGACTGACCTAGTAAAATATTTTACAATCCATTCAAAGGTTCTAGAAGACAGCATAGACTAGGTCAACAGTAAAACCTTTTGAGTTTTAATATCTAATTTCTCTGCAACTGTCAGAAAAAATATATGTTGACAGAGCTTGAATTCAGGCTGAAATGAGTCATTTCAGTGTTTGCGAAAGAGGAAATGAAGTATTTATCATCTTAGCCCTTTTCATGGAGCCTTTCAGATTAGGAACATCTCTTTGATAATCTCTCCCATTTAGGTTTGAGAAAGACCTTCCAGATGCTTGCATGGGTCTGAAGAACTGATCTAACTCTTCATGACGGAAAGGAACCAGCCAAGAAATTTAGTATCCTTCTGAGAGCATTTGTAGCAGATTTTAACAGTCCAGATATCATAAGAGTCCAGGCATCCCTTCTCAATATTTCACTTCCTCACTGAAGCATGTTTGGAGATTGGCTCTTGAGTTTGGACACAGAAGGCTATATTAGACACTATATCAAAGTGTATGAAAGAACTGAATATACAATTCACATAAAATGAAAAGTCTATCGCAATATTGATATTTCTGGGAAAAGTAAGTATAATCTTCTTTCTAATTCATATAGATATTTAAGACATTCATCAACATTTAAACAACAGTTCCTTGAGCAGAGTTTAACAAGATATTTCTATCCTAACTGGGGGGGATATACAATCACAGTTCAGTATCTTTAACATGAGAGATGCTGGAGTGAATCCAACAAATCTAAATATCCAGTGTGATTCCAATATTTAAAAAAGTGAATGAGCAATAAGCATGTACTAGTCAACATCTTTTGTGTTAGTTAACATCTTTCATCTAGTCAACATTTCTTGAGCCAGCAGGATGCAAAAAGGTGCAGAAGGTATTTTCAAATTAGAAGGTGTTGATAATAGCTTGGAGTGTGAACTCAGAGTGTGTGTCTGCATACTGTGGTTCAACGAGAGAGGATAAGATGACATTGGAACTAACCTGGAGGCGATGGGAGCTCAAGGTGTATGAAAGTAAGGGCCTTACACTAAACATTCGTAAGGGTAAGATTCTGTGCCAACCTGCCCCCTTCAAAATTCATGATGAGGATTTGGACAACTTTTCATACCATGGAAACTTACTGCCAACAAGGGCAGACATCAATGATGAAGTTCAAAACCACCTTCAATGTGCCATAGCAATCTTCACTCACCTAAGGAAGAAAGTGATTAGATTAGATTACTTACAGTGTGGAAACAGGCCCTTCGGCCCAACAGGTCCACACCAACCCGCCGAAGTGCAACCCACGCATACCCCTACATTTACCCCTTACCTAACACTACAGGCAATTTAGCATGGCCAATTCACCTGACCTGCACATCTTTGGACTGTGGGAGGAAACAGGAGCACCCGGAGGAAATCCACGCAGACACGGGGAGAACGTGCAAACTCCACACAGTCAGTCACCGGACGCAGGAATTGAACCCGGGTCTCAGGCGCTGTGAGGCAGCAGTGCTAACTGCTGTGCCACTGTGCCGCCCACTAAGTGTTTGAAAACCTCAGAGCATGCACAGCAGGCAGCTGAAAATCCTGGAGAAGTACCACCAGTGCTGCTTCCCAGAGCTCTCACAAATCCAATGCTATTGTTCTCATTCAGGCCAACATCTCCAGCATCAAGGTATTGATCACTCACAACCAGCTCCTCTGCGTGGACCATATCCTCCACATGTCTGACACAAGACTAACACTCTAACCATAGCTTTCATACAGCAAGCTGGGCAAAGGAAATACTTTGAAGGTCATCTTAAAACCTCCTTGAGAAGATGGAACATCTCTGTTGAGTCCTGGAAAGCCCTGGGTCAAGGCCACTCGAAGTGGAGGAACAGCATCCGGGAGGGATCGGTTAGTGCTCAAGTCTCATCAGGAAGCTAAAGTCAAGCATTAACAAAGTAAGGAGCACTTTTCAACTCTGGCATGTCACCCTCCCATTTCCCAAACCATTGTCTGCCCAACCTTTGAGAGAAACAGTATGTCATGCATAGGACTCTTCAATCACTTATAAACACATTTTAATGTGATTCTAGTCATTCTCAAACACAAGGGACTGTCTAAGAAGAAAAAGATTAGAACCTGTTTCCCAGATTCAGTTGACAAGTGTTTTAGAAGAATCGTTGGAAAATAAAGTGGTCCAATGTGAGATTGTACTAGCTTACACTAATTATTTATGGAATTTTGCTTTCAGAAGCACCTGAGTGAGATTTTGCATCTGTGATTTCTAAAAGTGAGTTGCTTCTTTTCAGAAAATTGTCTTTGTGTTAAAAAATGCAACCAATATGCCACAGGATGTTCTGTAGGAAGTTAGTGTTCATGATCACAGAAGCATGTCTTGCCAAGTTTTTGCCTTTGTCAAGCAGATGAACCATGTTTTGTATTCTTAATCCCAAAATCATAGGAGAACTATCCTCTTTATCAGTTGTGACTGCTCATTACAAGTGAATTCCTTCACAAAAGGAGGACAGAAGAAGTTAAATAAATCAGTTGACAATGTAAGTACAAGGAGAAAGTGAGCACTGCAATGTTGGAGATCAGAATTGAAAACTGTGGTGCTGGAAAAGCACAACAGGTCAGGCAGCATCCGAGGAGCAGGAAAGTCGACGTTTTGGACATAAGCTCTTCATCAGTACAGTAACAGAATATTTTTAGATTTCTCACAAGTTTTATAAAATTCATCTAAAAGAATTGAAATCCTGTAGTAAGTTGGGATATGGCCCAATGAAAACCTTTCACCAAAAACAGCTTCCCTCTAGCATTTAAAGGGACCCAGTGAGTTATGTTTCCCTTTCCTTTGATCCAGCCAGAGACAAAAGAGAAAGATAATTAGCATTCGCAATTAGCCAGAGATGACCCTGTGAAATATTCCTTCCAATAATAGGGTGATCACTCAAGTTAAGCTTCAATGTACTCTGGCAGTTTAGTACAGACTTCGCCAGGACAAATCAGAATGGCAAGTTTGGTAAACAGTAACTTTAGATCAGACAAATATCACATTTTAACAGCACAAGGGTCAGGAACAATTATAAATATAATGGACTAAGTTTTAAGCTATAGACAGTCAAATTGACCCTAACTATTTTGATCATTTCTGTTTGCAGCCTTGGCAACCACTTTGATGCCGGGCGAAGTATATAAGAAATGCTTGCATTTATGTTGCGCATTTAGAGTCATAGAGATGTACAGCACATAAACAGACCACTTTGGTCCAACTCGTCCATGCCGACCTGATATCTTAAATGAATCTAGTCCCATTTGCCAGCATTTGACCCATTTCCCTCTAAACCCTTTCTATTCGTATACCCATCTGCCTTTTAAATGCTGTCATTGTGCCAGCCTCCACCCCTTTCTCTGGCAGTTCATTTCACACCCCCCTGCGTACAAACATTGCCCCTTAGGTCCCTTTTATATCCTTCCCCATCTTTTAGAATGGGAATGCATGTTTTGCTTCATTAATATGTAAATTCCAGAACTTCTTTTAAGTCACATGCTCAAAATGACTTAAGGTTTTCTAAAAAAAGGTGACATCACAGCTCAGACAATTTTTTTTTAGAAACCTTAAGTTATCTTGAGAATGTGATTTAAATGAAGTTCTGGGGTTTACATATTAATGAACCGAAACCTGCAACCCATTCTAAAATATGAAAGACTTAACAGCAGTCTAGATTTGTTCAATATATCGTTTCAGTTGCAATGACTCTGTAATCTTTTACTATAAATTCTGTGTCTTATAATCCTGTCCACAGCTACCGAAAGTTTGTACTTCCAAATAAACCTGTCGGACTATAACCTGGTGTTCAGTGATTTTTAACTTTGTCCACCCCAGTCCAACACCGGCACTTCCAGATCATGACTAAAAGAATAGATAAGGGAGAATCAGGGGTTTGGCGTATTTAGATTTCTAGAAGGCTTTTGATATAAAGTACCTCATAAGAGGTTAGTTGGCAAAGTTAAAGCACATAGGATATTGGGTAATATGTTGGCTTGGACAGAGAATTGCTTGACAGAGAGGAATCAGAGAATGGATAATAAATGGGTCTTCTTCCAAGTGGTAGACAGTGATGAGTGGGGTATTGTAAGGATCAATGTTTAAACCCTAGCTATTTCGCAATGAAGGAAGCAAATGCATAATTGCTGAGCTGTTGATGATGCAAAACTGGGCATGATTGTGAGTTATGGGAAGGATGCAAGAAGACGTCAAAGTAATTTAGACAAGTTGAGAGAGTGGGCAAATGCATGGTAGATTCAGTCTAGCGCGGCTAACTGTGAAGGTACACTTCGGTTTGAAAATAAAGGAAGGAAAAGCATTGTTTGAAATGGTGATATATTGGGAAATGAGGATGTACAAAGGAATCTGGGTACATCAGTCAATGAAAGTAAACAGGCAAGTGCAAAGACAAAGAGGATTTGAGTTCAGTAGTGGGGATGACTTACTGTAGTTATACCGGGCTTTGGTGAGACTGCATCTGAAATATTGTATACAGTTTCACTGCCTAAGAGAGAATATACTTGTCAGAGAGGAATGCACCTGGCTGATAGCAGAATTTTCCGATGAGGAAAGATCGAGTCTGCATTCACTCAAATTAAGAAGGATGAGGGGGCATATGATTGAAACATGTAAAATTATGATCGAGCTTGACAGACTAGATGCAAAAAGGGTGTTGACCCTGGTTTGGAAATCCAGAACCAGGGAACACAGTCTAAGAATACAAGGCAGACACTCGAGGGAATTGGTGAATCAGATGGGTTTTATAACCATCCACAATGGTTTCATGGTTAACATTAGACTTGTTTTTAATTCCAGATTTATTGATTGAATTCAAATTCCACCATCTGTTTAGTAGGATTTAGACCAATGTCTCTAGAACATCGATCAATGACTTACCATAAAGCCACTGCTTCCCTTTCGCAGAAATAAGATCTGTTAAAAGATCAAAACAGAGATCAATAAAGCCATTTCACCAGTACATCTTGAAGAGGCAGTCGCACATATCAAGACAACTTACGTTTAATGTACCATGAAGTAAGTACATTAAAAAGAGAAAAATCTTTAACCTATCACCTACCTAGACTGCATGGTCAAACCACAACAATTTTTGCAACACATTTGATGCAACAAAATAGCCAGTGCTACTTCACAGGAGCGTTATCAAATACAATAGCACAGAAAAGGTTTAGGATTGAGGAAGTTGCAGAGGAAGGAGGAGAAGAGGGGGCTTAGTGGGATTTGAAAACAAGCTTAAGATTTTGAAATCAAAGTGTTCCTTAATCAGGACCCAATATAAGTCAGTAAGTTAAGGCAAGATGGCTTTAATGTGAGTTAGAAACTTATAATTGAGTTTTGAATGGCTATAACGTCAATTAGGAGAAAGTGAGGACTGAGAAGCTGAAAAGCACAGCAGGTCAGGCAGCATCCGATTGGAGAAGACGGTGGAGCGGATAGTTGGGAAGGAAGATGGACAGGTAGGACAGTTCAAGAGGGCAGTACCGAGTTGCAAGGTTGGATCTGGGAAGGTTGGAAGGTTGAAATTTCTAATTTCCCCTCCTCCTACCTTATCCCAACCTTCCAGCTCAACACCACCCTCATGACCTGTCCATCTTCCTTCCCACCTATCTGCTCCACCCTCCTCTCCGACCGATCCGCATCACCCCCCCCCCCCCCCCCCCACCTTCATCTACCTTCCCAGCTACCTTTCCCCCAGTCCCACTCCCATCCAATTCGTCTCTCAGCCCACTTGGTCGAAACGTTGATTCTCCTGCTCCTCGGATGCTGCCTGACCGGCTCTGTTTTTCCAACAGCACACTCTTAGACTTTGGCTATAACATCAGGGAGGGTAAAACATGGGAGGCCAGCCATGAGCATCTTGGAATAGTCCAGTGACAAGGTAGCTAAGCTGTGGATGCATGTGTTACCAGCAGGTGATGTCAGGCGTGGTGGAGTCAGGCCACCTTATCAAGTTACCTGGTTGGAAACGTATCTCAAGCAAAGTTGCACATAGTCTAATTCAGGCTCAGGCAGTTGCTGGAGAGGGGAATAGATAGCTATGGAACAGAGTTTGCACAGGCATTAAACAGTATAGCTTTGGTCTTCCGAAAATTCAGTTTAATGGAATTTCTGTTCATCCATCACTTGAAGCCAAGCAAGCAGAGGGTGGCATGGTGGCTCAGTGGCTAGTACTGCTGCCTCACAGCGCCAGGGACCCGGATTTGATTCTCACCTCGCACGACTGTCTGTGTGAAATTTGTACAATCTCCCGTGTCTGCGTGGATTTCCTCCCATAGTCCAAAAATGTGCAGGTCAGGTGAATTGGCCATGCTAAATTGCCCTTACTGTTAGGTGCACTAATCAGGGCTAGGGTAGGGGAATGGGTCTTCAGAGGGTCAGTGTAGACTTGTTGGGCTGGAGGGCCTGTTTCCATACTGTAGGTAATCTAATCAATGTAATGAATTAGAGAATATAAAGGGGGTGATTGAGGTTATGCTGTGATAGACCTGGGTGACATCAAGTGGAAATAGGCTCTGTATTTTTAGATGCATTTCACAGGATCAGTCATTGAAGCAGCATCCTGTAAGCAATGGACAGAACTAAATGGCCACCACTGAGGCCGTCTATCAGCTGAAAACCTAGTGGCAATAGTGCCACATTTTTGAGAGGCCCAAAAGGTTAAAATTCCAATCAGCTGCTTACTTTCCTGCCAACAGGCTTTCCAGCTTTTTCCAGGGAATTCCCTCCTTCATCTTCATGCCAAATCACACAAGCTTCCCAGCATCTGCAATCTGGACAGACATATTAAAGTTCCAAACATTCATTCTGGAATAATAACTACAAAATGATCTTAGCGATGTTTAGAAGGTCTGAAGTTGAGCTTGTTTTGATTGCGCAGATGTATTTGGTTACATTGTTTTCTTCAATTGAGTCTGATGGAGCATTTCAATGTTTTGCAGATTTTAAAAATGTGGCAAATGTTGAAAATCCGAAATAAAATAAGAGAACATATTTAGAACCATAAAATGGTTACAATACAGAAGGAGACCATTCAGCATGTGGTATCCATACAACTCTCTGTACGAACATTCCGTTCCCCTGCCATTTCCTTATAATGCTGCAAATTTTTCCGATATACTTGAATCGTTCTCCCACATCAATTGCAGCAGTTCCAGAGGACGGTGCAGGCAGCTAAAGAGGGTCGATAAATGCTGACTTTGCCAGCATTGTTCGTATCCCATGAAAGAATATCAATGCTACAAGTTCCTTTGCATTTGAAAAGAGAAAATAGAGACTCATCCTCACAGTAATTTTGTTCATGAATAACACTGCAAGTGTTCAACCGGTCTTTTGAACATTTTCTCGATGCCTAAGGATGCAAAATTATTTTTCTATGATTAGACTTGGCAATATATTAAACTCTTTTCTGGTTTGTTAATCCTGTTAAAAAGGTCTTGTTCCATTTTCAGTAAATTAGTAGTAACCTGCTAAGGACAAACATCACAAATATTACAAACATAATTTATAATAATCTAAATTCTGGATTCCTGTGTTTGAAAAGAAAGCTTTAAAAGACTGTTAAGGACAATATTTGGAATGTAAGAGAATGTTATTGAAAGTAAGAGAACAGGCACAGCATCCCTCAATTACTAACTTAGAGTGTCACTCAGGCAATCCATTCTCTTTTTTCAGATTCTATATCAATAAGCCATGTGACTTTTTTCTCTTTCTTCCACCTTTACAAGAATTATTCAAGGATGAGGATTGACAAGTTGATTCAAATTGTTACAGGGATGAAGGACAACAGAGAATCATATAAATTGGAGAAATTGAGTTTGTCCATTAGAGAGCAAAGAAGTCTAGAGGAAGACTTCATAAAAAGGTTCAAATTACTAAAGGTTTAGTTAGAGTAAATCAAGAGAAATGATATCCAATGCCTGAAGGGTTAATAAACACAAGGGCAGAAATTTAAGGTGATGGGCAAAAGATAGAGTTGAATAAAGGATTTTTAAAATATGTACTACAAGTCATAGCACAACTACTAGATTGGAAGATTTGGAAAATTTCTGATAGGATATCAGGTGATCACTAATTTTACAGGCATTTTCAAAAGAACATTAAATAAATACTTGATGAAAAACAAAATTGTGGGGATATGTGGAAAGAACTGGGAATGAAATTCAAGCCTTTCAAAAGAGCAGGCATACCACCGAGTTTCAAATAACCTCTTTGTGTGCTGTATAATTCTATGATTTATCTCCTCTTTTTACCATTTATGATAGTTCCACATGGGGATAGCCAGTGTTCCTTTGTGGACTTGTTGAAGGTAAGTTTCCCACATTTTGAACGTCTAATTTCAGAAATTCTATTTTCATGATTTCCTTTTAACTACAATACTATTAATTGCATTCAAATTACATGAAGAAGGAGCTATTGTAGGTCTGCTCCAAAGGGGGTAGTGGATGAATGTCAGAAAATTAGCATGTGTTTATTTTACATAAAGGACATGTCATCTGTAACTAATTTCAATGATTTTTGGAGGAAATTATAGTGTAGAGACATAGTGAATGTGGTGAATCATGTTTGTATGGATTTACAGAAAGTATCTTAAAACTACGACAGAAAAGAATTGTTACTAAAAAATTAAAGTGCACTGTATTAAAACAAATTTAGCTACATGACTGGCAGGTAGAAAGCAAATAATAAGGACTAATTGGCTTCTTTTCAGATTGACAGGATCTGGATAACAATGCGCCTTTAGGATCTGTGACACAACCTCTTTTGTTTTGTTTTCATTTATATAATTGATTTGAAGAAATATACTGGGGAATAATATGAAAGTTAATTGACTTTTTTCCAAATTAGAAGGTAAGGCAAGCAGTGAGGAGAGAATAGCTGCAATTGTAGGAACATATTAACAGGGCGGCAGAGTGGTCATGTACATTAAAGATGCACTCAATTCAGAGAAATATAAACAAACACATTTGGTGACAAATTATGAATGAGAGTGAATCCAACAGAATGTAGATATTCAAAGGCCATAATAAAGGAATATAGGGTCCTGGCTTTAATATAAAGGAGAATTGAATTTAATATGGCATGAATGTTGGATTTGTACAAAACACTATTGTGCGATCAGACATTTTTAAAATTGTATCTTTTTCACTGTGATGAAAAATGTGAGGATAAAAGGAGTTTCTCATCATGAAGTGCTCTTTTCTTTATTCATTTGTGGGACTTGGGCATCACTGGCCAGCCAGCATTGATAGCCCGTCCCTACTTGCCCTTGAGAAGATGGTGGTGAGCTCCCTTCTTGAATCACTGCAGTCCACTTGCTGTGGAATGACCCACAATGCCAGTAGGGAGGGAATTCCAGGATTTTGTGAAGGAACGGTGGTATATTTCCAAGTCAGGTTGGTGAGTGGCTTGGAGGGGAACTTGCAGGTGGTGGTGTTCCCAAGTACCTGCTACCCTTGTTCTTCTAGGTGTAAGTGATCATGTGTTTGGAAGGTGCTCTCTAAGGATCTTTGGTGAATTTCTGCAGTGCATCTCGTAGATAGTACACACTGCTGCTACTGAGAACCAGTGGTGGAGGGATTGAATGTTTGTAGATGGGGTGCCAATCAAGCGGGTTACTTTGTCCTGGATAGTGTCAAGCTTCTTGAGTGTTGTTGGAGCTGCACCCATCCAGGCAAGTGGGGACTATTCCAACACACCCTCGACTTGTGCCTTGTAGATGGTGGATAGACTTTGGAGTGTCAGGAGGTGAGTTACTCGCCACAGTATCCCTAGTTTCTGACCTGCTCTTGTAGCCACTGTGTTTATGTGGTGAGTCCAGTTGAGTTTCTTGTCTATGGTAACCCCAAAGATGTTGACAGTGGGGGCTTCAGTGATGGTAATACCACTGAATGTCAAGGGGCGGTAGTTAAGAGTGTCTCTTATTGATGATGGTGATTGGCTTAGTGGAAGATGATGGGGGAAACGGATGGAACGTGTGATGGTTGAGCCCTTAATTGGCAGCACAACAAGGCACTGACAAGTCTTGCGACGGTGGGGGGATTGAAATACCTAAAAGGAGCCAGGCTCCAGTGTATCGAATGGTGTCAGTTGTTGAAGTGGTCTCATGTTGCGTATCCCTAGAAGGTTGCTACACCACATGTAGAAAGTCAGCAGACAGAAAGAGACATCAAGCTTGAAACAGGGGAGATCTAGTTGCAGGGTACAGGCAGGTCAATGATCTCTGAGGGACGGTCAAGGAAAAGCAAAGGAATTCTGCCCTCAATACATTTATAATCGTCACGCCTCATGCATCACCAACAAAAGCAGTTGATAAGGAGGCAGGTTGCTAAGAGCAATGTGCCATTGCCTGTGATGGCCTTAACACATGTTCATCAGTATTCCAAAGCCTTGAAGCTCCTGTCCTTCTGGGAAACCTTTACACAGGCACCTTCCTCCGTCTTCCCTCTCAGTAAACTCTGGGGTCACTGGCAGAGGGGATGAGGAGATGCCTCACATCCTGAGAGGGTCCAGAGAATATACCCCTGGGGTAACTGGCTGGCAATCCTCCTCCCTGTATCATTGAAGAGAAGAGGCACCTGGAGTGATTGCCAGATGTTTTGATACTCTCTGACCATGTGACTGTTGAACTGAGTACACACCAGAAGTGATAAACTGCAGGTCCTTACACATATGGAGTGTATGTACCATGGCTGTCATTGACCTCTCAATGGAGGAGCTATATGCTCACGTGCCAGAGGCATGGTAGCAAGGAAAGACTCCTATAGTTTTCACAAACTTTTGCTTAGTCTTTGGTATCTCCCCCAGATGTTCCTGCATTTGTCTCTGCACTTCTGAAGTTCAGCCTGCATCTGACCACCTCAGGTTCAGTCTTCACCTAAGCACCAACAGTCTTCACACTGTCAGTAACCTCAGCTTAAACAACCTGCCTTAACTGCTGGGAAGTGATCACCAGAATGTGTTTCTGATTCTATACAGAAACCCTCAAGCATGTAACTTGCTTGTGGAGGATGTGGAAAAGGTAAATAATGTTGTATTGTCTAGATGTACCAGAGTTGTAGTTGTCTGTTAGCAGTATCAACTTTGTCCTTTTTCTCTCTTCATCCAGTTATAGTCCTCTCCCTAACAATGAATGTCTCCCTGAGCTGCTTGATAAATTGCACTTAATCAGCATGTCAAGAGACCTTGTCCTCATTCATTTCTAAACCACATACTGCATTCTTACCGGTATCCAAACGCCTTACCTCTTTCAGCCAGTCTGACCTCTTTGGCAATGTGGTACTGATGATGATCACACAATTCCCAACCTTTTCCCAGTAGAAAATCCCTTGCCTTGATATCTTTATAACATAATGATGTGATGCCCTGGCTGATTGAGGAGGTCATTTGGCTGCTTGCATCCCTGACCAAACATCATTCATGGTCTGCATACCTGCTCACCTTCTCTGTGATCTTCATCCAGGTCACCCTGATCAAGAGGGAGCCTCGCCTACTCCCATTCCCAGGGAAGATTACCTTCCACTTTTCCTGGGCACACTGGATGAGAATCTGCAGGAAGACATTGCTGAACTATGGCAATATGCTCAGTCCATGGCAAGGTATTTTTCTGAATGGTTGGGGGCAGAATCTGCGATGTGGGTCCAAGGACATAAACTGACAGATGTAGGGAAG
Organism: Chiloscyllium plagiosum; assembly: GCF_004010195.1. Lineage (NCBI taxonomy): Eukaryota > Metazoa > Chordata > Chondrichthyes > Orectolobiformes > Hemiscylliidae > Chiloscyllium > Chiloscyllium plagiosum. Next base: position 40,007,731 of record NC_057718.1, on the reverse strand, counting down.
GGTTGTTGCACACTGTAAGTAATCTAATCTAATCAAGTAATCTAATCTAATCAAGAATCTGCGATGTGGGTCCAAGGACATAAACTGACAGATGTAGGGAAGGGTTGTTGGTGTCAAATGGTGGATGTTAAAGGGATAGTTGTAAACCTGTCAAGGTTATAGTTATGTAAAAGTTTTCTAAATGTGCTATACAGGTGCATGGTGCAATTTTCAATCTGTGCTAGTTCTCCCTATCTGTAGAATCAGGATGCTTGCAGAGTGGGACTTTATCTGATCTGACCTAGAATTTAGCTGACGGTGTGGCAGACACTTTCTGCACACCGCAGACATGCAGTTACATATGGGACACGCATGTACCACACAAAATCACAATTTACATTGTTCTTGTTTGATCCATAGAAAACGTCTCTTCCCTTCCTCAGACTAGCCTCAATTCCTCGATGCCTTGCATAGGTACATTTTAGAATCCTTTATCTCATCTCTTTCAGGATAGTGACTCTATTCCCTTTGTGCAAGATGTCAATTTGGGCTATCACTTCATCTCTGTCTGCCCAATACACCGTTATAGCAACGTGAGTGTCCTTGATGCTTTCAGGTCATCCTTGCATCACTACTTCCTGCAGCACTTAGAGATTTACAATGTGTTGCATAGTTTGCTTAATTTAAGCAGAATACTTGTCAGATACAAAGTCTCAGATGAGTTGATGACTTCCAGAATGTGTTGAGTTGTTGTTTCAAGTTGAATTTAGACAATTTTGTTCACAGTCTTAGCATTATTAATTTTCTTCATTGAGAATACTGTTCTTGTGTGCAATGTATATTTGTTCCCCTTGCTTCGTTATCACTTCCAGATTATATCTGCAAACGAAATAATATCTGTAGCAATTGACTTGGAGCAGATAGAAGTTATTCGAGGAAGATGTTTTGAAGTATTTTGTAGTTGGAGTCCACTGTCACTTTGTCTCTCCCAGACAGGTTTTGAATAAAATGTTTTCAACCAAAGATAGTAGTAAGGCACTCTTTCTCTATCTGAGTGAGGCATTGTTGCATTTGCATTAATACCTGAGATACAAATACAACTGTTTGTCCTCGCTGTATAAGGATATCACGAAATCCTATGTCACTGGCATCTTTCTGCAAGGTGACTTCACCATTAATAGTGCTTACCTCAGCACTGGTATTGTCACCTTCAGTTGCTTGATTGAAGTGAAACCTGCTTCATAATCCGTGCCCAAATGCCATTGTATATTCCAAGATAGAGGACGGGGAAAAATTCTAGCTGGAACAGGCTGCTCCTTTTTTGAGGTATTTTAGGTGTTGGAGGTGATTTCCTTGAATTCCAGGAGCAGCAATTACTGTTCTTTATGCTGTTGCAATTGTTTTGGAACTTTGGAGAAAAGAAAGTCAGAACAACAGCACTTTTAGAAGGGAGACAGACAGACAAAGGCAGCAAGCACATGGTCTGTCAGGGAAAGAGAGAAAAAAACCCACACTGCTAACTGACACAGCAGTGATCCTGTGCAGTTACTGCCTTTGCTGTTTGAATTCATGTATCGCTGGACATCAGAGGGTGTCTAGGCAAACTTACAAAATTAGAAAATCACAACTTAACTTGGAGGAACTGGTTTAGG
>NC_057718.1:40000130-40003563 GCF_004010195.1 Chiloscyllium plagiosum | reverse complement strand
CTGACATTTACCCCTTCAGCCTAGATGACAAGGAGTTTGTTAAGACTGTATAAGAAAATTTTCTGATTCAGTCTGTGGATGTACCAACTAGAGAAGGCACAAAACTTGACCTACTCTTGGGAAATAAGGCAGGGCAGGTGACTGAGGTGTCAGTGGGGGAGCGCTTTGGGGCCAGCGACCATAATTCTATTAGTTTCAAAATAGTGATGGAAAAGGATAGACCAGACCTAACAGTTGAAGTTCAAAATTGGAGGAAGGCCAATTTTGATGGTATTAGGCAAGAACTTTCAAAAACTGATTGGGGGCAGATGTTCATAGGTAAAGGGACGACTGGAAAATGGAAAGCCTTCAGAAATGAAATAATGCAAGTCCAGAGACAGTATATTCCTGTTAGGGTGAAAGGAAAGTCTGGTAGGTATAGGGAATGCTGGGTGACTAGACAAATTGAGGGTTTAGTTAAGAAAAAGAAGGAAGCATATATCAGGTATAGACAGGAGAAATCAAGTGAATCCTTGAAGAGTATAAAGGCAGTAGGAGTATACTTAAGAGGGAAATCAGGAGGGCAAAAAGGGGACATGAGATTGCTTTGGCAATTAGGGTTAAGGAGAATTCAAAGAGATTTTAGAAATTCATTGAGGGCAAAAGGACAACTAGGGAGCGAATAGGGTCTCTCGAAGATCAGCAAAGCGGCCTTTGTGTGAACCGTAGGAGATGGGGGAGATACTAAACAAGTATTTTGCAACAGTGTTTACTGTGGAAAAGAACATCGAAGATATAGAATGTAGGGAAATAGATGGTGACATCTTGAAAAATGTCCATATTACAGAGGAGGAAGTGCTGGATGTGTTGAAACACATAAAAGTGGATAAATCCTAAGGACCTAACCCTCAAACTCTGTGGGAAGGTAAGGAAGTGATTTCTGGGCAGCTTGCTGAGATATTTGTGTCATCAATAGTCACAGGTGAGGTGCCAGAAGATTGGAGGATGGCTAACGTGGTACCATTATTTAATAAAGGTGGTAAGGACAAGCCAGGGAACTACAGACTGGTGAACCTGACATCAGTGGAGGGCAAGTTGTTGGAGGGAATCTGAGGGACAGGATTTACATGTATTTGGAAAGGCAATAATGAGGAATAATCAACATGGCTTTATGCATGAGAAATCATGTCTGACAAACTTAGAGTCATAGAGTCATACAGATGTACAGCACGGAAATGGACCCTTCAGTCCAACTCGTCTGTGCCAACCAGATATCCCAACCCAATCTAGTCACACCGGCAAACCCTTCCTATTCATATACCCATCCAGATGCCTTTTAAATGTTGCAAATGTACCAGCCTCCACCACTTACTCTGGCTGCTCATTCCATACATGTACCACCCTCTGCATGAAAATGTTACCCCTTATCTTTCCCTTCTCACCCTAAACCTATGCCCTCTAGTTCTGGACTCTCCCACCTCAGGGAAAAGACTTTGTCTATTTATCCGATCCATGTCCCTCATGACTTTATAAACCTCAATAAGTTCACCCCTCAGCCTCCGACGCTCCAGGGAAAACAGTCCTTGCCTATTCAACTTCTCCCTACAGCTCAAATCCTCCAACCTTGGCAACATCCTTGTAAACTTTTCTGAACTCTTTCAAGTTTTACAACATCTTTCCGATAGGAAGGAGACCAGAATTGCATGCAATATTCCAACAGTGGCCTAACCAAGGTCCTAAACAGCCACAACATGACCTCCCAACTCCTGTACTCAATACTCTGACCAATAAATGAAAGCATACCAAATGCCTTCTTCACTATCCTATCTACCTGCAACTCTACTTTCAAGGAGCTATGAACCTGTACTCAAAGGTCTTTTTGTTCAGCAACAGTCCCTCAGACCTTACCATTAAGTGTATAAGTCCTACTAAGATTTACTTTCCCAAAATGGAGCACCTCAAAATTATCTAAACTAAACTCCATCTGCCAATCCTCAGCCCATTGGCCCATCTGATCAAGATCCTGTTGTAATCTGAGATAACCTTCTTTGCTGTCCACGACACCTCCAATTTTGGTGTCATCTGCAAACTTACTAACTATACCTCCTGTATTCGTATCCGAATCATTTAAACAAATGATGAAAAGTAGAGGGCCCAGCACCGATCCTTGTGGCACTCCACTGGTCACAGGCCTTCAGTCTGAAAAACAACCCTCCACCACCACCCTCTGTCTTTTACTTTTGCGCCAGATCTGTATCCAATGGCTAGTTCTCCCTGTATTCCATGAGATCTAACCTTGCTAAACAGTCTCCCATGGGGAACCCCATCAAACACTTTACTGAAGTAAGATCACATAAAAATCATATCTACCACTCTGTCCTCATCAGTCCTGCCCAGCTCACTGCCAGAAACCATCCTTCACATCCAGTGTAGTGAGACCTTTGCTTTTACAATTCATGTCAATTTTTTTTCAGTAATTGGACTGAGAAAGAGAGGTTCTTCAAAGGTTTCTAGAGATCCTATAGATCCATGACATCCTTAACTTTCCAGGTTTGTTCACTGTCATGATGCTGCTAATCACTGTCTGTGGGATTTCTTCTTTTCTAGCTCTTCTACCTTTTCTTTCAAGCTGAACTCGAGGGAATCTGGAATTCTTCTCAGGAAATGCAGCATTGGTCTCACTACTTTAAGATGATATTCACCTGGAATATATTCAAGACCTGTATAAACATCTCTTAATCTTCGAGGATCTGTTTGGCAATCAACAGCTTAGTGGTACATGAAATGCTGGACATCCATTCTGGCACATTTAGGGTAAATAATCCAAACTTTAGATTTGCATCAGCTGAGATGTGTGGATTTTGCTTACCATTTATCTGGAATTCCAAACTTTCATTCTTCCCAATGAATTGGACTCTCAGATGCAACTGTCCTCTTGGGATGAGTATTTTTCCATTATGTAGCCTCAACCTTATCTTTGAGGGCCTCACTTTTGGGTCACTTTCTTAAGTGAGATTGTACAAGTCTGTGAAGCCATTGATATTATTTGAAGCACTTGATATCCATTTGACAGTTCACATTCACTCAATGCTCTTCTTCTGCAGTTAGCCATTCTAACCATCATCAAACATTTATCACCGTTAAACTTGACAATGCCAACTTGGTAAAAACAATGACTGCAGATGCTGGAAACCAGATTCTGGATTAGTGGTGCTGGAAGAGCACAGCAGTTCAGGCAGCATCCAAGGAGCAGCGAAATCGACTTTTCGGGCAAAAGCCCTTCATCAGGAATAAAGGCAGTGAGCCTGAAGCGTGGAGAGATAAGCCAAGCTCCTCTAGCTTGTCTCTCCACGCTTCAGGCTCACTGCCTTTATTCCTGATGAAGGGCTTTTGCCCAAAACGTCCATTTCGCTGCTCCTTGGATGCTGCCTGAACTGCTGTGCTCTTCCAGCAC
>NC_057718.1:39995844-39998776 GCF_004010195.1 Chiloscyllium plagiosum | reverse complement strand
TGGGGCAGGAGCATGCTGAGACAATGGGTCAGCCAGGGTGGTCAGGCTTGTGGATCTTGGGAAGGAGGTAGAACCAGGCAGTGCGGGGTTCCCAGACTATGAGGTTGGAAGCTGTGGGTGGGAGATCCATATGGTCTGGAACCATGCATTATAATGTTTCCAGCAAGCATCTCTTTCATATCTCCAAAGCAGCAGAGAGTAAGAAATGCATCACTAATTTCACTCACCCAATAATTTAAAGTTTGCAGATTGCTGTTTTTCAATTCTTCTTCAGTAGCTTTCTTTTTCACAGCTGTGAAAACCCAAACATTTTCAGCAGCACCACTCAAACTTTCTGTTTCAATGATGTGTGTTTAATGACTGATATAGTCTGCTGAATCACTTTGCTGACAATGTTTATTTCATCCACTTACGGCAGAGGCAGAGGTAGAGGTCATGACTATGGGAAGCCAGCCAGTATACTAAGTACAATAACATTTCTCCAAACATCTTCCACATCTGCTGTCAGGAGCCCTGTCCTTCTCATTAAATTATGCTTAGTGAATTCAAGTTGAGGGAGAGGTTGCTAACATATTAGACCATATTTTGTATAATTGACTTATTCACTTACTTTCACCTTCACAGCGATACTTGCTTTGTCATCAATTAATTCCATCTACAAACTCTCTTGACTCTTTGCTCAGTGTTGACACTCATGCCTATGAATGTGAAAATAACAAATTTGTATCCAACACCAGGCAAAGAATGCATAATTTAACTTTATTATGCATAATATAGTTTGAATAATATAGTTTATTTTGGGATCTTGAAATTAAAATAGAGGCAGATGATTTTGGTCACTTCAATGAAGGTTTGTTCTTTAAAGTCATGGAGTCATTTGAACAAAAACCCTAAATACATAATTTCAAAGAATACATGCAACTTTAGTCAACTGTCTCGAGGACCCTGCAGTGTTAATAGATAAAATGTCTATACTGTTGAGTTTAAGTCAGTCGGAATATGCACATTAAGAAAATTCATTTATTTTTGACTTCCAAACAGAATTTTGAAGGTCTCAGTTCATAAAACCATAAAATATAGAAGCAGCGTTTGACCATTCAGCCTATCTAACCTGCTTTGCCATTTGATCATGGCTGATATGCTTCTCAAGTTCATTCTCCTGTCTCTCACAGACCTTCTCTGAACTATTTCCAATACATTTCGAGAGAGTTTTGAATCAACCTATTCAGAGTTGTTATTATACACCTCTGGAACAAAACTAGAGGTGGGGACAATACCATTGCGCAATGGAAACATTCACATCACAAATGTAATAACCACTGATTTACCTAATAGAGCATACCTGTTACGTGTAACTGTGAGCTTTTCAATAAAGTCAGCTATGAACTAAATGAGGCCACTTGTCAATGACATCCCCTAGTCTTTCTGCTCATAGAAAGGATTTTCCAGACCAGTCAGAAATTTGGGAGGTCTGCCTCTACCAAGTTCAATTAGAGTAACTGTGCATGCTGGAGTAGTGCTCCTTCCTTAATTAATTTAATGATTTTCTTCATGCTGGGATAAAATGTCCGACTGGCATTGCTAATATTTCTTAAAAGGATCACATATTTAGTGTTAAACACATTTTGCTTTGCATTTTGATCCAGAGTGTGAAGCTGACTTGCCTCACAAAACCTGGCTCATTAACTTAAAGAATGATTAAATTCATCTCAATGCCATAAGGTAGTGATATATCATATCATATCTCTATCATATCAACAGGGAATGAAACTGGAAATTAGTGTAGATATTCAACTTGATGCAAAAAGCAGCATCTTGCTGCATTAACACCAGACATCATTGAATTGAATACAATCAAAAAGCTGCATTCAATAATATTCATGAAATGTAAGAGTCAGTCAATGAATTCATAACTATTAGTTTCACAGTTCTCTGGTCCAGGTCCAACTGAGTGAAAGGATTTCATAGTTTGTTTCACAGATTTAATGAGCCCCATCTTTGCATCTACTATGATACAGCTGAAGCCAATTAATTGGAATATACAAATGTAGGTTAAATTATCCTATTTAAACTTATCTAATAGCACAGATGGCAGCCACCCACATTAATTATTCTGGGTTAAAATAGCTGAGATGCCAGTCCTTTTGTTCACTTACTTTAACATTCAAATTGCTTTCTCCAATTTTTGAGTTTGCTGTTAAAAGCTGTTCTTTACCAAACATTTTAAAAATTGTGAGAGACAAACTTGAGAGAGCAGGATTCACTAGATCCGACACACATTGAGGGATATACTTCTGTGTGGCCAGTGTAGTGTTCTTCAATGATATTGATAGACAAAGCTGCAGGAACACGTGGGCCTGCAACATTAATCATCGAGAGAAAATCTATGGCGCCCATCAAATTTCACCCCACCTTACATTTAACCATTGAAGAAATGAGATCCAGTTAATTGCACAGATGGAAGAATGATGACAGGAAACGTCTGATGATTAAAATTTATCAATTCTAACAGCTCTCGGTTTTCTGCATCCAATTGTTTTTGAAATAATTCCAGAGTATTTGTGTTGACTGCTCAGTAGCACCCCTGGGTGTTAGCCTTAAAGTTTCTTTTAACAGAGACATGGAATAGGAATGAACCATTCACTCTGAAAGAGCACAGCAGTTCAGGCAGCATCCAAGGAGTTTCGAAATCGACGTTTCGGGCAAAAATGATTAAAATTTATCAATTCTAACAGCTCTCGGTTTTCTGCATCCAATTGTTTTTGAAATAATTCCAGAGTATTTGTGTTGACTGCTCAGTAGCACCCCTGGGTGTTAGCCTTAAAGTTTCTTTTAACAGAGACATGGAATAGGAATGAACCATTCACTCTGAAAGAGCACAGCAGTTCAGGCAGCATCCAAGGAGTTTCGAAATCGACGTTTCGGGCAAAAG
>NC_057718.1:39949909-39993192 GCF_004010195.1 Chiloscyllium plagiosum | reverse complement strand
TCCCCTCCCCCACTCACCCATTGTACTCTATGCTACTTTCTCCCCACCCCCACCCTCCTCTAGCTTATCTCTCCACGCTCCAGACTCACTGCCTTTATTCCTGATGAAGGGTTTTTGCCCAAAACGTCGATTTCGAAGCTCCTTGGAAGCTGCCTGAACTGCTGTGCTCTTCCAGCACCACTAATCCAGAATCTGGTTTCCAGCATCTGCAGTCATTGTTTTTACCTCATTCACTCTGAAAGGCCTATTCTATTAGATCATGCTGACAGGTGCCTATGCTGTTTTTTTCTCACCCTTCTGCCATAAAGCTTGACAATTATACATAACAAAAGCCTGTTGATCTTTATTTGTAGTGCTCTTTGGCTGTACTGCTCTAGTTTACTTTCAAGTATTGTCGTGGATTGACCTTTTCCATACCATTTTACATAATTCTACAAAATCTCCTTCGTAGACTTAAAATATCAAGTGTCTCTTAGTGATTCTCATAACTCAGATTTAAGACAGAAGAAAATCAGCATTGTGTGCTTCATTGCTGCTTCCAAATAAATTGATGATTTCCATTATTCCTTACTGAAAACATTCAATATTATATGCAAGATGTGGACTGATCAGAGTGCACATTTCCTCTGATTTGTATTTTGCTCTTTGGCTACACTGTTCAAAAATTGTATTGATTATTGATCTACTCTGCATTGGCTGAAAAGATTTAGGTCCCACTGTATCATTGTGAGTTATCAGTTTTGCTCACATCCTGGGCCAATGTTGAAAATGATACACCTTTATATATAATTAAATACGAATTGTTGTGGAGATTTCATTCCAACTTGTTAAACAGCACCAACTTAATGGTACCCAAAATAGGTTTGACGGAGCAGCATCCAAAAGATCCACTGAAAACAAAAATTAAATAAGAAATGAAGATATGAAAGTATAAAAGTCAATTGAATTGATGGGTCTATACAGAAAGACCTGTACAATAATAATGGTTTCTATTTTAGTAAATTAATTTATACCTTTATTTTACAATTAAAAGAATTGCAATTATCAAACAGTGAAACGACGGTGGGGCAATTCACCATGATGTGAGAAAGTGAGAATGGGATAACCTGACCATCCACTATTTAACCACCTTAGTTTGTCATAACAAATGTTTACTTCTTTTTTGCTCCAGGTTGTTCCTCTCCCCGTTTAAAATGTAATTAACAATTTTTATTGTGAGCACCAAGGAGCAAGTCAACAAACTTTGTTTGAGTCAAAGAAAGAGTAAATGTATGCACTGTTATATCTGAGGAAAACATAATGGGACACACATACACACACTATAGAGAAAGATAAAAGAATATATGGACTGAATTTCACCAAAAAGTTGGCCAAGTATCAATTTTGGAGCGTTTCGTCTTGCGGATTATCTCACAAAGTTCTCTGCAGCTCATTTCATCATATATGTGTATGATGCCCCTATAACATCACACTCACAATATCCAGCACTCATTAGCAGCAGAAGTACCCAATGCTGCCTGGATCATCTGGGATCTGGGCCACAGTGTTATGGCTTAACTGGGAGAAAGGCAGTGATGACCAAGACCCACTATTCCCCAAACCATACCAAAAGTGTAAAGACACCACCAAAATGATCAAATTACCTGACAGAATAAAAACAATTCACACCAGGTTTCGTCATTAACACAAAAATAACTTGATGTATTGTAATCGCACTTATTCTTTAACAAATGGGAGAGAGAGGGAGCGAGAGAGAAAGAACAATAATTTACAACTATATGACTTAAAGGGTACCTCCTTAAAATACCAACTACACACTCACGCTGCACAAATATGTTACACAGAAGACAGATGGTTTGACACAAATATTGTAAATTGAAAAATATAGAGAAGGAAAATAAATTTCTGTTGATCAAAAGTCCAGATCACAAGGTGGAGAATTAATTTTTATAGCTTTTTGATTTCAGCAATGTTGCCTGAAGGGAGATGTTCATTATTTGATTTGTATGAATTGTATGATTTCCTATAGTGTGGATGCAGGCCATTTGGCCCATTGAGTCCACACCGACCCTCCAAAGAGCATCTCCCCAGACCCACCCCTCTACCCTATCCCTGTAACTCTGCATTTCCCACCCCTGGACATTATGGGCAATTTAGCACAGCCAATCCGCCATGATAGTTGATCAGGTGAACCTAGGTCTCTTCTTGCATGAACATTCTGGCTTTCAAATTGCCTTTTTTTTATCCTTTCACTCAGTAAAAGAGAATGGAGAAAGATGGTTTTTTTTTATTTGCTGGCTCTGGATGGTTCTGGATGCATTGCTTCGGTCAGTCACAGCAAACTGAATCTCAACCAAACTGAAAGCAGTCACCAGATAAGCTTTTCCTTATCTCAAAGATTCTTGGTGCCATTCTGACTCAATTATGTAACTATCTCACAGGCCGATTACCTCACCCAAATCAAAGCTAGTCAAAGCAGTTTACAATTAGGTGCAGTTTGGCTTGTTGCATTCAGTGCTGCACCAGTCTGGCTTGAAGAAGATGATGCTCCTGCTGTTCAACGTCCTCATGTTCATCCTCAGCAGATAGCTGCCACTCTCCAGGCTCTCCTGTACCCATCACATGCTCTCTTTCCCTGCTCCAGTTCTGTAGGGCACAGCTTTCGTGGATTATGTTTCATGTTCTATCTAGAATGTACTGCAAGCACCCCCCTCAGGCTGACCCAGATATTAGAACTTCATTTTCAGGTGGTCTATCCTCTGACTCATGATGAAGCTGATGGAAGATTGGATTGTTATGAATCTACTCAGGGCCACACAAGGGGTTGTGTAATGGAGTCATCAGCCATAGTTGCAGAGGATAGCACTTAATTTCTAGTGGCCATTCCTGAAAAGCATTCAGCCCTTGAAACTGTGCAAGAATTTGAAAGCTATCAAGAATCTAGGCAAATGGCAGCTTTCTGGTACATGCCACAGACCTCTAAGATGTGGTACCATTGATCTCAGATGACCTGTACATTCACTGCACATGAACATTTTCTTATGACCTTGTCATAAGAAATAAGGTGGAACAGTGTGATCTGACACAAATAACATTAGTAATTCGCCTTGAAGCATCGAGGATTGTAGGTCCCCAGTGGATCCTTGAAAGCAAGCAGTTGCATAAAAATTTCATTCAGATGTCACCTTGATGGCCACCAGGATAGAAGGTCCACCCACTGGTTCGGTTCATAAGTCCTTCTCAAGCAGATGGCACAGCTTTGTGTCAGTGTCCTGGCACATCCTCAGTATCTGGCAGCAATGCACCTTGCTCATCCAAAGGAGGTGACATTGAGAATGATACATTCTGGGCCACCTCTACCTTCTTCACATCCTGACGGCACCTTCTGCAGAAATTTCTTTAGGTAGAGGCTGTTCATCAGGCACGGAACATTACTGCTGATGCTGGGCTTGCTAGTGCATTTGTTTCTCCTCCATCTCTCTGGGCCTCTGTTGTGCCATGACCACAATAATGATGACCACAGATGTGGCTGGATCCATAGGGTCATTGGAGCTGTGACCAATGTGGGTAAAATCTGAAACAACTGGGGTTCTTAGTAATGCAAGCAGTCAGCATTCATGCCACACACAAATGACAGTGTAGCACAGTCTTCCATACAATAGGACATGGAGGATTCGACATGGAGGGCTAAGGAATGCCTGTCCATGGACTTTCTACATAGTGAACCTTATGGATGCAGCACAAGTTTTGTTCTGCAAATACAGCTGGAGATTGTAAGTGCAATATGATTACTGACACCTTGTTTACCAGCCACCTCCCCACACATCAATGAAGAAAGCCAGTATTATATTTCAGTAAAAGTTAAGCAAATTTGCCATAGTTCCAGACGACCTTGGGCTGCTCTCTTGTTAGATAGATAGAGAGAGAGAGATAGAGAGAGAGAGAAAGAGAGACAGAGGCATCAGGGGGTGGTTTAACCTGAGGGTCATCACACCTCAGGCGAGGGAGTAGGTTGAGGAGAATCCTTCAGGGAACCTCAACTAGTGTGGGAATTGAACTGAATGTCATGCTGCATCACAAAACCAGCCATCCAAATTAACCAACCCCCACCCTTCCACTCCAGTATATTCAAGAATATGTTGGTGAATACTTACAGTTCAAGGTGAGAGGAAATCAGCACCTTCCCCTTGTATAGTCTCTGAAATCTTGGATTGTCTTGATGAATTGTGACCTTCAGATGATACTGTGATCACTTCTGCTTCATTGAGATTACTGTGATCAATTTCTGGTGGCCAATGACATGGTTAAGATTGCTCATGGCCAGGATTTATCATCAATATAGTTAGTCAGTATGTAGATGGCAGCCTTTCTTCAATTATCTGATCAAAATGCTCATGGAATATCCCTTGAAACCCAATGTGTGTTTTCATGATATTCTTTGTCTGTCTATGACAGACTTTATACCAATGTTCAGAATATTGCATTTCTTAATGTTTCTTGACACTGTGATGGGTTTAAGTGTTTGCTAGCCATTTGCCCACAATGGACAACAAAATACAGAGATTTTATAGACCATTGTCAGAATTCTCCTTGTTATCCTTTGATGTATTTGTGGAGATGCATTTCAATCCTCTCCTTTGTACAATGAGTTTGAGATTTAAGTCTTTGTTTCAGCAATAGCTATAACTGAGTTGTCTCATCCCCACTTCGAGCAAGACATTCCAGATGAATTTTAATGTAAAGATAATTATTTTTTTTAACAGCCTTTTCTGGGTGTGGTAATTAATCCCAGTCATTCGACATTACTTGCATGTTCCTATGAGCTTGGCTACTTTGGGGTTAGGTGACTTTGGCAACCATTTTAAAGTGTCTCAGCTCATTTTTAATGGTTTTTCTCTCGATCCTAAAGTCCAAAGCTTTTTAACTAGTTGGTGAGATTTTAAAGATCATTAGTCCCTGTTTGATATCATCATGGTGAATAAGAGTCCTAAAACCCTAAAGTTAGACAAAATAAAGTGAAGTAACGTTTAAATTAGTAACTTAATTAAGCACTATGAACAGTTATTGGCGTGGGTAATTCAGCAGCACGTTCAATCCATTGCAATGTGCTTGGGCACATGTGCTCCACACGTAAAATATTTGTATAAATTCTGACTTTCCACTTAATCCTAACATGATAACATCCAATACCCATAGCAATTCAACAAATAAGCTAGATTTAATAACTCATAGTCACGAAAAAGGCATTGTTTTTAGCTGTTGTGTGCAATGGAACACCACTAGCTGATTGATCCATTCCTATTTTGTATTGTGTAATGAAAGGTGGAGCAGCAGAGAAGTCAATAGCTGCTGTCAATGTCACCAAATGCTGCTAATGCAGGGGAATTTGCAGAGATTGTTAATCATTGAAACCTCCTCAGTGAAAGGCTCATCAAGTCCTGCTGGCTGTGCTCCGATTTTCCCAGGCTATGCCTTACAATAAATTTCAGTTCATTCAATCTCTATTGCTTATTTCTTACAAATACTAATGAATCCTATGAAAATTTTTATTTCATTTGGGAATTGTAGACATCATGGAGCAGATTTTTCACTGGCCAGGTAATTGTTATGCAGATATAAATCATACATATGTGCAAGGGGACCTTGTGGAATCCCCATTGTAGCATTCACAAAAGGAATTGCCTGAGAAATTGAATTTTCCATTGGACAATTCCATTATATCTGGAACCTTATCAAACAATCTCCATACAAATCCGAGAGTTCAGATAGTTCTGATCAAATTAAGCAAAACAATTACTGAGGAAAAGTTAAGACTATTAAATACATAATCTAAATCTAACTGCTGAGTAACTATTCAACTGACTGTACTTATTTCACTCACAAACCCCCAGACCTTGATCCAACAACCATCAGACAGACTTGACACAGACCTCCCAAATCACTGATACCCACAGTGTCTGACCAGACCCCTCTCGGGAACTCAACCTGTGAACTGACAGGCTCTAAGATCAAACACTCTTTATCCTTGTGTCGTTACGCCTTGACAGCAGTTGTCAAAGTGGCTGTCTGTGTTTCTGGATCTTTACATTTTAGACCACAGCAGCTGACCACTGTGAAAAGGAGTATGGTTTACCTCCTTCTGACAGCTGTACTGTCTGAAACAACTATCTAAGTGGAAGTATGGCTCTGCATTTCTGAGGCAGACCTGCACAAAATCTCCTCTCAGAAAGACAGGATTCTCTTCTTTCAATCCGAGAGAGATTGCCACTCACTCAAAGATCTGGTCCCATATCTGTGTAATTTTTATAATGGAGTACAAATACTACTGTTTGAGAATATACTGAGGTCAGTAGAATCATAGAGTAATAGAGTTATGCAGCATGAAACAGACCCTTCAGGCCAACTAATCCATACTGACCATGTTCCCAATCTAAACAACTCTCATGTGCCTGCGTTTGGCCCAAACCTTACCTATTCATGTACTTATATCTATATACTTATATATAAATATACTTATACCTTTACTTATATCCAATATATTTTACATGTTGAAACTGTACCTACATCCAAACTTCCTCGGGCAGTTCATTTCACACACAAACTTGTCTCTATGTAAAACAAATTGCCTCCCATGTCCTTTTTTAAACTTTCTCTTTTCACCATTAAAATATGCCCCCCCCCCATTTTGATCTCCCCACACTAGAAAAAAGACCCCTGTTATTCACTTTATCCAAGCACCTCATGATTTTATAAACCCTTCAACCTTCTAGGCTCCAGTCAAATAAGTGGCTCGAGTTAGGAGATTTCCTAGCTTGCTGGACCTGTTGCAGAGAAAAAGCACCCAAATTTTGTGATCCTCACACCAGGGTGCGGATATGGAATAGAGCTAGCCATGGTCCTCAGAGCAGAGCAAAGGTGGCCACAAGAGTGGGTGCACCAAGACAAGATGTTAAGAAGGCCTGCCTCAGTTCTCCGTTCTCCAGGACTTTATCCTGTTCATGTTATAAGATGTCAGGCCCTCGAGTCCACAATCTTCAGATCCCTTCAATGGCTCACCAACACCCATGGTGCCTTAAACACACCATGCCACCAAGACAATGGCCTTTTGTACATACATGCCAACTCATACTCCCCACCCATGACTCTTTAAACATCCATGACAACTTATGTTCACACATATCCCATATAATTTCACATGAATGTTTTTACTCTTTATGTGGATGTAACTGCTAGAGAAGGTACAAAACTTGATCCACTCTTGGGAAATAAGGCAGGGCAGATGACTGAGATGTCAGTGGGGGAGGACTTTGGGGCCCGCAACCATAATTCTATTAGTTTTTAAGTAGTGATGGAAAAGGATAGACCAGATCTAAAAGTTGAAGTTCTAAATTGGAGGAAGGCTAATTTTGATGGCATTAGGCAAGTACTTTCAAAAGCTGATTGGGGGCAGATGTTCACAGGTAAAGGGATGGCTGGAAAATGGAAGCCTTCAGAAATTAGATAACGAGAGACCAGAGTCAGTATATTCCTGTTAGGGTGAAAGGAAAGGTGGTAGGTGTAGGGAATGCTGGATGACTAAAGAAATAGACGGTTTGGTTGAGAAAAAGAAGGAAGCATATGTCAGGTATAGACAAGACAGATTGAATGAATCCTTGGAAGAGTATAAAGGCAGTAGGAGTATACTAAAGAGAGAAATCAAGAGGGCAAAAAGGGGACATGAGATAGCTTTGGCAAATAGAGTTAAGGAGAATCCAAAGGATTTCTACAAATACATTAAGGTTAAAAGGATAACTAGGGAGAGAATAGGGCCCCTCAAAGATCAGCAAGGCAGCCTTTGTGTGGAGCCACAGGAGATAAGGCAGATACTAAAAGAGTATTTTGCATCAGTATTTACTGTGGAAAAGAACATGGAAGATATAGAATGTAGGGGAATAGATGGTGACATCTTGAAAAATGTCCAGATTACAGAGGAGGAAGTGCTGGATGCCTTGAAACGGGTAAAGGTGGATAAATCCCCAGGACCTGATCAGGTGTATCCTAGAAATCTGTGGGAAGCTAGGGAAGTGATTACTGGGCCCTTTGCTGAGATATTTGTATCATTGATAGTCACAGATGAGGTGCTGGAAGACTGGAAGTTGGCTAATGTGGTGCCAGTATTTAAGAAAGGTGGTAAAGACAAGCCAGGGAACTATAGACCAGTGAGCCTGACGTCTGTGGTGGGCAAGTTGTTGGAGGAAATTCTGAGGAACAGGATGTACATGTATTTGGAAAGGCAAGGACTGATTAGGGGTAGTCAACATGGCTTTGTGCATGGGAAATCATATCTCTTGAGTTTTTTGAAGAGAGAACAAAAAGGATTGATGAGGGCAGAGTGGTAGATGTAATTTACATGGAGGCAAAAGTGACATCTGCAGATGCTGGAAACCAGAGTCTAGATTAGAGTGGTGCTGGAAAAGCACTGCAGGTCAGGCAGCATCCGAGGAGCAGGAAAATCATTGTTTCGGTCAAAAGCCCAATTTATATGGACTTCAGTAAGGCATTCAACAAGGTTCCCCTTGGGAGACTGGTTAGGAAGGTTAGATTTCATGGAATACAGGGAGAACTAGCCATTTGGATACAGAACTGGCTCAAAGGTAGAAGACAGAGAGAGGGTGTTGGAGGGTAATTTTTCAGACTGGAGACCTGTGACCAGTGGAGTGCAACAAGGATCGGTGCTTAGTCCGTTACTTTTCGTCATTTATATAAATGATTTGGATGTGAGCATAAGAGGTGTAGTTTGTAAGTGTGCAGATGACACCAAAATTGGAGGTGTAGTGGACAGCAAAGAAGGTTACCTCAGATTACAATGGGATCTTGATCAGATGGGCCAATGGGTTGAGGAGTGGCAGATGAAGTTTAATTTATATAAATGTGAGGTGCTGCATTTTGGGAAAGCAAATCTTAGCAGGACTTAAACATTTCATGGTAAGATCCTAGATAGTGTTGCTGAACAAAGAGACCTTGGAGTGCAGGTAGATAAGATAGTAAAGAAGGTGTTTGGTATGCTTTTCTTCATTGGTCAGAGTACAGAGTACAGGAGTTGGGAGGTCATGTTGCAGCTGTACAGGACATTGGTTAGGCCACTGTGTGCAATATTGTGTGCAATTCTAGTCTCCTTCCTATCGGAAGGATGTTATGAAACTTGAAAGGGTTCAAAAAAGATTTTCAAGGATGTTGCCAGAATTGGAGGATTTGAGTTATATGGAGAGGCTTAATAGGATCGGGCTGTTTTCCCTGGAGCATCAGAGGGTCAGGAGTGACCTTATAGAGGTTTATAAAATCATGAAGGGTATGGATAGGATAAATAGACAAAGTCTCTTCGTTGGGGTGGGGGAGTCCAGAACTAGAGAGCATAAGTTTAGTGTGAGAGGGGAAAGATAGAAAAGAGACCTAAGGGGCAACTTTATCACGCAGACGGTGGTACATGTATGGAATGAGCTGCCAGAGGAAGTGGTGGAGGCTAGTACAATTGTAACATTTCTGGATGGGTATATGAATAGGAAAGGTTTGAAGGAATATGGGCCAGGTGCTGGCAGTTGGGACTCGATTGGGTTGGGATATCTGATCAGCATGGACGAGTTGGACCGAAGGGTCCATTTCCATGCTGTACTCTATTCTATGACTCTATGACTCTAACGCTGAACCATGCCAAATCCCTCCAGTATCCTCTGTGAGCTGACCTCAGGATGCATGAGAAGATTAATAGAAGATTTATATACCTAAAAATGTAATTATATAGACTTAAAAACTTGAAAAGCTCCTATTCATGAAAGTTCATTCAAAGCCTTTTTAAAATATTCAAATGCATATAGACTAGAATAGCCTTTACTGCCATGTGCATTTGAATGAGTGCAGTGAAAAGTTTGTAATATTGCCTCTTGGCACCATCTTAGGTACAGAGTACCTAGGTACAGATACTTTAAGTGTTGTCACAGAATTTAAATAGTAAAAACAAATAGATTAGCACGGGAACACAGAGTTTAAAGGTCCAGAATGAGATTAGATGTGTCTTTAAAGTACTCAAGTTACAGTCCTTTTCCAACTTGAGACTGTGCCTGCCAGTTGTGGGCGGCACGGTGGCACAGTGGTTAGCACTGCTGCCTCGCAGTGCCAGAGATCCGGGTTCAATTCCCGACTCAGGCGACCGACTGTGTGGAGTTTGCACGTTCTCCCCGTGTCTGCGTGGGTTTCCTCCGGGTGCTCCGGTTTCCTCCCACAGTCCAAAGATGTGCAGGTTAGGTGAATTGGCCATACTAAATTGCCCATAGTGTTAGGTAAGGGGTAAATGTAGGGGTATGGGTGGGTTTCGCTTCGGCGGGTTGGTGTGGACTTGTTGGGCCGAAGGGCCTGTTTCCACACTGTAATGTAATCTAAATCTAAAAGAATATGAGGCCATGCTGCTTCCACACGCTGGTCTCTGTCCAGGACTTGCTCTGCTGCCACTCTGGGACTCAGCCCACCCACTGTGCTCTTACCCAGTCTCCAGCCACAACTTGTCTCCCTTCATCTTGCCTCCATTCTCCAGGTCTGGTTGGGTAGGTTAAGAAATTGATAGTTGGTGGTGGGGAGCGGCGATAGTGGGGTGGAAGAAAACTATTGCACAAGGTGTACAAATCTTTATTCAATTTCCACCATCATGAAGAAAGGAAACATCCAAAGGGCAATGTTGCGTGATCAAACAGTGAGGGAGAGGGCAGGGATTTAATCAAAATACAGTTGGAGGGGGAAATAATACACTCCATTCCTGCAGTGCCCACCTCTCCCTGAGCAGCTCAAGGGTGTTGGTTGACACCGCATGCTCCTACTCCAGAGACGCCCGGGCTCTGACATAACTGCGGAAGAGGGGCAGGCAATCGGCCCTAACGACCCCCTCCATGGCCCACTGCCTGGGCCTGTTTACGAACCAAACCTTTATTCATACTCCATATTAAAGGCACTTAATTCTTTAATAAGCTCCTTAAACTGCCAATAAATCTGTGAACTCTGAATCCCCTGAAGTAATTGAGGCTTTTGGAAATAAGCTAATCATTCATCAAAAGCTCTTCAGGAAGTATCAGCAAACAACTACTGAAATTGTTTGAATAGATAACAGCAAACACACCAGCAAGGGCCCTCTTGTCATGCTGTGGTAGTGTCCCTACCCCTGGACTGGGAGGCTCTGGTTTAAGTCCCACCTGCTTCAGGGGTGTGTCATAACATATCTGAACAGGTTGATCACGAAAAAAAAACATAATGGCAATTGAAGCCCCTTTTTGTTTTATTTCAAATGAGCCAAGAATTAAATAACTTTAGATGACAACAGTCAAACAGTTCTTTTTACACAATACAAATATTTACATCTACTTCTTAAATGCAGAATTTCCACACTATGGGATATGGCCTTCGCAATAGTCAAAATGGAGTTTGGCATTCCCCCATCTGTGATCATCAGCCAGCCTCTTTTCCCCTACCTGTCAATGTTGGATCTGTCAGCCATAGGGGCATGTTTTCCGTAATTTGTTATTATCACCATTTCTGAGCACCTGTGGAGTGTTCTTGACTCCACAAAAATCCAAACTTAAATCTACATGTATGTTTGTAAAATGCCAGTTATGCTAAAATTGTAAATTGCATCTGACTGTTTCACACAATTCTCTTATACCTTTCAAAATCTTCATATTGGGTTCTAATATTTTGCCAGCATCGCCAGATATCTCAGCTTTAACAGGATATGTCAAATTGTTATACATCGACTTTATATAAGCAAGGTGAATAATGGTGGATTAAGGTGATAACATAGTATATCTGAACTCTCACATGACATTTGATAAGACTCTGCAAAAAGGCTCATACACAAGGTAAGATCACATGAGATTGGGGTAATTTATTAGCTTGGATAAAGATTAGATTCCCTACAGTATGGAAACAAGCCCTGTGGCCCAACTAGTCCACACTGACCCTCTGAAGAGCAACCCACCCAGACACATTCCCCTACCCTATATTTACCCCTAACATTATGGGCAATTTAGCATTTTCAGCCATGATTGAATGGCGGAGTGGACTCGATGGGCCGAATGGCCTTACTTCCACTCCTATGTCTTATGGTCTTATGGTCTTAACCCACCCAGACACATTCCCCTATCCTATATTTACCCCTAACATTATGGGCAATTTAGCATTTTACCTGCACATTGTTGGATTGTGGGAGGAAACCCACACAGACACAGGAAGAACATGCAGACTCCAAGCAGTCAGTTGCTCAAGGCAGGAATTGAACCCAGGTCCCTGGTGCTGTGAGGCATTAGTGCTAACCACTGAGCCACTGTGCCACCCCAAAGGATTGGCTGACCAACAGAAATCAGAGAGTCAAGTTAAATGGGTCTTTTTCTGGTTAGCAAGGTGTACGTAGCTAGGTACCACATGAATTGAAAAATGAGAAGTTTACATTTGGATATGGATACATTAGGTGGGTGGATGAAAATTAGGCAGATATTGTTTAACATGAATAAATGTGAGGTTGTCCATTTTGACTGGAGGAACTGAAAGGCAATTTATTATCGAAATGGAGAGAAAGTTCAGAGTGCTTTGGTGTAGAGGGATCTGGATGTTCTCATGCATGAATCACAGAAAACTAGTATGGAAGCACAGCAGGTAACAAGGAAGGCAAATGGAATGAGGCATTTATTGCTGAAGGAAAAGAGTGTAAAAATAAGAAAGTGTTGCCACAATTGTTCAAGGCATTAGTGAAACTGCATCTGGAGAATTGCGTGCAATTTTGTAAAAATACTTGAGGAGGGATATAGTTTTATTGGAGGCACGACAAAGGAGATTCACTAAATTGATACCAGAGATGAGGGATTTGTCTTATGAAGAAAGTTTGACCAGTTTTGCCCTATACTCTCTGGAGTTTAGAAGAATGAGAGGTGATCTAATTGACGCTAAAGGGCTTGACAAATTAGATGTAGAAAAGATGTTTCCTCGTGTGGTGCAATCTAGACAAGATGTCACTGTTTTAAGATAACTGATTTTGCTGAAGCTCCTCGATGCTGCCTGAATTGCTGTGCTCTTCCAGCACCATTGATCCAGAATCTGGTTTCCAGCATCTGCAGTCATTGTTTTTACCTAAGATAACTGATAACCCAGTTAAAACAGACATGAGGAGAAATTACTTCCCCCAAAGGGTCGTGAATCTATGGAATTCATTACCTTAGAATGTGGTGAATGCTGGGACATTGAGTAAATTTGAGATAGACAGGTTTTTGATCAGTATTGGGTTGAAAGGTTATGGAGAGCCACCATGAAATGGATTTGAGGCCAAAATGCGATCAGCCATGATCGTATTGAAAGGCAGAGGAGGCTCGATTGGTTGAATTGACTGCTCCTGCTGCTAAGTGTTTCGTCAAATATCAAAGCTGTCCAATGATTGCAAAGCAAAATATGATCTGGGCCTACATAACACTAGTTTACCTAATTAGACAAAAGAAGCACATCTCGGTAATAAATTAAATTATCTTTGCTTTTAATATGCAATAGAATTTTAATTTGGATTTTGGAGACTTCAATTGTGATAAGTTTATGCATTTATTTTCTGATAGTATTTAAATTCCAGGAAGTGCCTCAATATTGAATGTTTTTATAAAGTGCACAATGTACTGTATTGATTTTCAAAATACATTTGTTGAACAATGTACAGCATTTAGCAACATTTTTTGAGCAATACATGATTGAGTGAATCTTTTCATTTTCTTCTTTCACGGTATGGTTAGCTCACACAGTAATTTACACACACATGCACACACACATACATTCCCACCAGAGAGAGGTGAACTAGAGATTTAAATCACCAAATCTGGTGTGCTGTTCTCATTATTCAAAACAGAATCATTGAGGTGTGGAAAATTTTGAAGGGATATGCAGTCTTTTCTCAGCAGCCTCACCCATGCAGAGGAATTCTGACCTCATGCAGCCTGTTTATAAAAGAACTTTATAAGCACTGTTCCAAAGTCTCATTCTATTCATTCATCCATTATTTTCCTGGTGATAAATGTTAATATTATTCCCATTTGTATGAGAGTTTGCAACTGTGTAAAAGCACACAGTGGGAAATCAAGCAATATGTAAACAAGAATTTTTTAAAAATTTTAAAATGCCAATCATGCCTGGACACCACCTGGACACTTCAGTCCTTTTAATGGAAATGTTTCTACTTGTAAGAAAATCAATCCCATAATAGTTGATTTAATTCAAATATTCCAGTATTTAAAACAGAGCTAACTATGCTTTTGATTTAATTCAGCATCAGTCACCTTTTGTGTTCTCTTCTTTCCCACATTCTGAGGTCACACCCACTGTTATTCTTGGCAAAGCAACTCTCCATTGTCTTGAAATTGATGTAGGCCTATTTGAAAACATTTAATGTCAATCTGATTCTCAATAACTTCCTTTCAAGGGATCAGTTTAAACAAGCTGTTCAGATTATGTCATAACCCACAGTAGGTTTTTTTTATAAGCAGTGTGGGCATTGGCAGAATCACTGCAGTGAACACTCTATAAGACATCCATCATTTCACCTTAGAGTTTCTTTGCATTTTCCATTACCTGTTAGCCACCAGTGCACTTGTCTCCAGTATAATAATGGCAACTTATTGTATCACATTTATCCTATTGCCTCAAGGCTAAATAAACAACCTGGATCCATAAAGATTTGGCTTCAATTGAATTAGTTGTTCTTCCTGTGCACTTCAATTGATGCTAGTGCCATTAATGTGCAAAAAAGGTAATTATTCAGTATTGCATTTTTGATCATTATTATTTGACTCCTGCTGGAAAGCAACGCAAGTGTATGATTGTGATTATTAAACACTTCACCAATACTCACTGGCTACATTTACCTGTGGAGACTGGCCTTTGAGTGAAATGGTTTAGGGTACTGGCTTCCCTGACACTAGAAGCATATCCAAGTGCAAGTCAGTACCTTCAAGAAACTCCTCCCACTTACTGTAAGGCCCTCTGACAAAGTTTTGTTCACTCCTCCTCAAACGTCTTCCTTTGTTTGGAATGGGTCTTTGTCTTATTATATAAAGGATGCTTCATTACCTTGAAGACAATATATAAAAGCACGTTTTCATTCTTGTTAATGTTGTTATATTGCGCTCAGCATTCCTTGACTTTAGTTATTTTGACTTGATTTATTCGCAAACAGGATCTTTTTACATACATAGTGCAATGTACTTTGTTTTATTGATCAAACATAGTGAGAATTTTTTAACATTTCTTTTTGCAGTTTCAAGTGGTCACCAAATGATTCAATCAGTATCCTCTTTATGTTGCCAGTTATGCATTGCTATCATATTTTTGTGTTTCTAATGAGAACTGTACTCTCAGAATGGCTTTGTAATTTCTTGTGTATATGTTTAGCTGCTCTGGATAGTGATAGACAATGTTGTGTATTGTTAGGAAGTGAAACAACCATCCAGACCAACAGGGCAACCATAGGTGAGGCTTCCACCATTCAGGTTGTGTAAATCCAGACTGTACCAAGGCACAGTGAGAGGGAAAGGACGGAAAACACTTACTGAGGACCCACATAAATTATCATACATTTTTGTAAATACAAATGCACTTACACTCTTAAAATATTTATTTTTGTGTCTTTGTACCTGGTTAAATTGCATCCATGTGAGAGATGAGCAAACTCTTCAGACATCCCAAGGATGAAGGAAGATGTAACAGTCAAGCATTGCTCATCTTTCACAACTGAGTCCTTGACTGCAGATAGCCTCAGATATTAGGGATCATTGAATCATGACACTGTTGACTGCAGCCAAGATATTGCACTTTGATGAGAGCAACACTGAAGCGAAAAGCAATATGCAAGGATTATGCCAGGCCAATCCTGAACAGATCATTTATTCTTCCATCCACCTTGTGAGTTGAATACAAGATCAGTGATGATTGCACAAATCTCTGAGGGAATGGATTAATTCTATTGATCAGCTTTTCAAGGGAGTGCACTGCTATTCAATGCTGGTAAAGGTACAATGAGCGGTCTGTATGTCCATTTATGTTTTCCTTCATAGCTTGAAGGAAAGCTGGACAAAACACTGCCTCTCACTTTCTCGAGCATGCTCAAGCATTTCAGAGTATCTTTTCAATTTACAGCCACTCTGAAACATTGAAGGGCTACCAGTGGTGGAAGGTTCTTAGCACCAATTATGAAAGTTACAGTATACCACAATGAGCTTTCATATTCTGTCTTGGCTATTTGACAGGACTCCACTGGAGTAATCCTGCCATTGAAACCTCATCTTAAGGAAACCAGTGATCTGTTCCAATATAGCCCTGTTAGAAGAATGAGAAATGTAGTGTTTGTTCTGCAGTACAAATGTTCTGCACTAGGTTGGTTCCGGAATTGAGAGGTTTGGCTTATGAAGAGAGATTGAGTAGACTAGCACTAGAATTTAGAAGAATGAGGGAGATCTTATAGAAACATGTAAAATAATGAAGAGAATAGATAAATAGAAGCAGAAAGGTTGTTTCCACTGACGGGTGCAACTAGAACTAGTGGCACAGCCTCAAAAAAGGGGAAGGAAATTTAGGACTGAGTTGAGGAGGAACTTTTCTACTCAAAGGGTTGTGAATCTATGGAATTCCCTGCCCAGTGAAGCAGTTGAGGCTATCTCATTGAATGTTTTTAAGGCAAAGATATTTGAATTTTTGAACAATAAAGAATTAAGGATTATGGCGAATGGGCAGATAAGTGGCGCTGAGTCCACGAAAAGGACAGCAATAAACCTATTGAATGGCAGAGCAGGCTCGAGGGGCTAGATGGCCTACTCCTGCTCCTACTGATTTGTTTATTTACTGTCACGTGTATTTTGTTACAAAACACAGTGTAAAGTCTTGTATAGTATAATCATACTCCCGAACTCTTACATCCATCACTGTAAAGCCTCATGTTATGTTCTGACATAATTTGTCACAGAGGCTTCACAAGAAGGTCACTGATTTCCTTCAAAAAGGAAATGTATGTTGCACAATATGCTATGTTGGGAGAATGAAATTCTAGCAGAAAGCCACCAAGACAACCTTGCACATGCCCTTGCTCTGGTGGGCAAACCAAATGGCAATTTGGTATTTTACCCGTAGTATTTCCAAGCATGTTTTTCCCCAAAAGATTATCCTTATTGCGCAGTTGATTTAGTTGAAAAAACAAGGTTTTTGGAAGGGTTGCTCCCATTTTTAAAAACAATTTACCAGTACTCACTATGAGTCTATTTACATGCTGCTTATTGAAGCAGGGGAGGGAGTTACTGAAGGTGGACTGCAGCCAGGGTATGTGTACAAAGGGAGATTGAGCTAGCAATCATGAGCTGATTGGTCTGTGGAGTGGTGACCAGTTGTCAGTGACAGTGTCGTTCTGTCTGCCAACATATGATTGGCTTCCAGGCATCTGACCAGCTTGAAGAAATGAACAAAAGGGTTAAAAGTCTTCAGACTTCCAGAAAAGAGAGATGGTGTCTCTCTCTAAGTAGTAAAAATTATCTCAAGTCTGAAGAGAGCCAATAATTTCCCCTGACTAGTTGCCATAAGCTGTTGCTTTTAATCAATAAGACAGAGACTTTATAGATGGTGAACCAGTTGCTCTGTGCCTCTTGCAAGGAAATGAAGGTACCTGGAAAAGAGAAATTGAGGAGTAAAAGCCCTGGCAAGACAAATGGATCATTCAGCAAACCCTATGGACATGACCATTGATCTGCCTTCTCAGTTTTCCCCTCTACTCATAACACCAATTTTTTTGTCTGTTTGTGTCAGACGAGTTTTATAAGGACGATAGAGTTGACACTAATAGACTTTTATGTCAATGGTTGATCATTGTTTACTTGTAGCTAGAATCTATTTACACGTAATTAATAGCCATCCTTGTTAAATACAGAAACCTGGCCAATGCTTTCTGTGAATTGGAGAATTTTGCCCTCTTTGATAAAATCGATAACTTTTGAGATGAATCCAGGAACAGCAGAGCTTGATTTCCAGTGCACCACCTCAATGCGGCATGACACTTCACACTTTCCTGCATTAAATTTCATCTATCAAATGCCTTCCTGATGAAGGGCTTTTGCCCGAAACGTCGATTTTCCTGCTCCTTGCATGCTGCCTAACAGCTGTGCTTTTCCAGCACCACTCTAATCTAGACTCTGATTTCCAGCATCTGCAGTCCTCACTTTTGCCTTCCCATTCTATCAGACTATCTTATGTTTTCTTGGGATTTATCACCATGTCACTTGCATTTAATAATATTTCCCAAGTTTAATGTCAACAGCAAAGTTAAAAATCACATAACACTAGGTTATAGTCCAACAGGTTTTTAAAATTATGTCCTGTAAGCTTAGTTCTTAATCACGAACATATATAGGTATTAAGAAAAGCAATGGTACCAACCACTGGAGAACTCTGCCACATTAAATCAATGTGACTGTGGCTTTATGATCTCTTGCCCCTCACTGGAGAAGTAAGTAGCTAGGAAACATCATAATTGCCAATGGTCATCCTAGGCATATCTCTATCTCCTGCTCCTCCACAACCAGTATGTTTGATATCACTGGTAGGCCACCAAGTTCTCTGTCCTTTCCTGGTGCTCTATTGTCTCTTTTCTTTCAAATAGAGAAAGAAGAGAGCTGTGAGTGAGACAGTTGTGATATGGATCATCATCACAACAGGCCCAACTCATTTTAATAGGTTGTGAGATATTGTATTTTAGGTTTCTTTGCTAACCCACTCACAAGCACTTTACATTTACTCATTCATAGCTCTTTACTAACCCACTCTCATGTGCCTATATTTAATAACACCACATTCTCATTTGATTCATTCATTACTCCTTACTATAACATGGTTTCTTTCATTCATTCATTCATAAAATCATGGTTTTGTAGTATATTTTACTAATACAGTATAGACTAAAATGAAAACATCCCTTTCAACTGACTACTACTTCTTCGTACCTTTAACCCTTATCAGGCCTATTTCTAGTTCGAAAGCTGCCTCTGAATAAATGTCAATATTATAAACAATACCATCCCCATCAAGTCTCCATGAAGCATTATAGTGTAATATTAATCAGCCCTTACTAACTGTCTCTTGGACATGAATAGATTACAAAACACCAAACAGTTTATGTATTTATTGAATACCTTTTAACAGAGCCACTATCCCCTTAACTGACAAAACAGTGCATATGTGAAATTGCATGAATGAATGAAACTCATGCCAGCAAATAGTAAACCATCTCACAACCAGCCGCAGCAATCAGTTTAATATCCTTCATTCTTTTATTAATACAGGTACAATTTCTAACTTACTTAAAGCATATAGACCTAGTATTTTAACTAACGTTTACTAACTTAAAGACAAAAGAACTAACATCTCTTAATTATACAAGCAGACCAGACAGACCTCTTAATTAATCCTGTCAGGAGTAACAGGTAGCATTTAACAAATGTTTAGGCCATCTCCTGTTTCCTCAAACCTTTGTGTACTATAGATAAAACAATGTAACTTCATAATGATGAACTTTTATTAGATGTTAGAACTTTGTATAAGAACTTCTTTACACAGGACCTCCAACCAACACTATACACCAGATATATTGATGATATTTTCTTCCTCTGGGCCCACGGCAAGGAGTCACTGAAACAATTACACAGTGATATCAACGAGTTTCATCCCGCCATCAAACTCACTATGGACTACTCTTTAGTATTTGTCTCATTCTTGGACGCATGCATCTCCATCAAGGATAGACACCTCAGCACCTCACTCTGCCGCAAACCCATGGACAGCCTCATGATGCTACACTTCTCTAGCTACCACTCTACGCATATTAAACAGCCAATCCTGATGGACAAGCCCTACACAAACACACGAGATCTGTTTAGATAAGGAGGAACATGATGGATACTTGGAAGTACTCAAGGATGTACTCATAAGAGTGGGGTTCGATGCTCAACTCATTGACTACCAGTACCGACAAACTGTAGCGAGAAACCGTAATGATGTCTTCAGGAGACAGACATGAGCTGTAACCAATCAGGTATCCTTCATTGTTCAGTACTTCCCGGGAGCCGAGAAACTGTGCCATGTTCTTCACAGCCTGCAACACATTATCGATGAAGATGAACACCTCGCCAAGGCTTTCCCAACGCCTCCACTTCTCGCCTTTAAACAAACACCAAACCTCAAACAGATCATTGTTTGCAGCTTTCAGGACAATACCATACAACTCTGTCATGGTAGACGCTGCAAGACGTGTCAGCGTGTCAACATGAATATCACTATTACACGTGGGGATACCACCCACCACGTACGTGTCAGATACCCATGTGACTCGGCCAATGTTATCTATCTCATAAATTGTAGGCAAGGAAGTGCTGAGGCATGGTACATTGGCGAGACTGAGCAGAGGCTACGGCAACGGATGAATGAACACTGGACAACAATCACCAGCCAGGAGTGTTCCCTCCCTTTTGGAGTATACTTCAGTGGTCTGGGACATTTGGCCTTTGGGTGACCATCCACCAAGGTGAATTTCGGGACAGGCAACAACGCAAAGTGGCCATGCAGAGGCTGATAGCTAAGTTCAGTACCCATGGGGATGGCCTCAACTGTGACTTTGGGTTCATGTCACACTGCAGGTGACCCCACTGCACTATACACTCCCTCATATACACACACACACACACACATTCCTACAGACCCATACATTCATGAGGACCCTCTGTCATACACAAGCTCTCTCTCATACATTCACACAGACACACTCCACACTCGCACCCAGACACACACCCCCTCACAGACTTATACCCCACTACACTCACAAACATACACATACACACACTCTCTCACAGACACTCACGCTCCCACACACACAGGCACCCACATGCACACACTCACTGCACGCATACACATGTAAGATTGTGGGGTGAATTTGTACTTGCAGAATTACATTTTATTTTGCTCAAAACTACATAAATCCATGTGAGATTGTGTATTTTAGAAATAGAATCAGTCTGACCCAACATTGGGACACAGACAAACTTTAACATCACACCTTCAATGCATTATCTGAGATGACATGGCACCTATTGTTAAAGCTATCTTGGGATTTACATATGAAGGAAACAAAACTAATATCATTATTATAAAAGATGAAAGATTTGATAATTAAGACCATAAGACATAGGAGTGGAAGTAAGGCCATTTGGCCCTTTGAGTCCACTCTGCCCTTTAATCATGGCTGATGGGCATTTCAACTCTATTTATCCACACTGTCCCCATAGCCCTTATTTCCTTGCAAGATCAAGAATTTATCAATCTCTGCCTTGAAGACATTTAATGTCCCAGCTTCCACTGCGCTTCGTGGCAGTGAATTCCACAGGCCCACCACTCTCTGGCTGAAGAAATGTCTCCTCATTTCCTTTCAAAATTGACCCCCTCTAATTCTAAGGCAGTGCTCACGGGTCCTAGTCTCCCTGCCTAACGGAAACAACTTCACAGCGTCCACCCTTTCTAAGCTATGTATTATCTTGTAAGTTTCTATTAGATCTCCCCTCAACCTTCTAAATGCTAATGAATACAATCCTCAGCTGTTCATCGTATGTTAGGCCTACTATTCCAGGGATCATCTGTGTGAATTTCCACTAGACACGCTCCAGTTTAAGCTAACTTTGGTTAATATTGCATTCCATGACACTGCAATCCTGTTGCTATAAATTCTGTGACTTATCATTCTGCTTCACAACCACCTGATGAAGCTAGTGCTTCCAAATAAACCTGTTGCACTATAACCTGGTGTTGTGTGATTGTTAACTGTGTATAAAGAGGCCATTGTAAGAACTGTATTTCAGGATTCTATTGTTGCCTCAAACTTGTGGTACTGCTTTTGTTGAATAAAGAGGCTATTTTCACCACTCACCAATTTTATACATTATTTGAACACAATTCCACAAGGTTGAGACAACAGGAAGTGGGTGCTGTTCCTTTAGCTGACTTAAAAAGCCCTTGACAAATCACTGATCAAACCTCCAATTTTCTCAATGTGTTGCCAACCTCCCATTTGTGAGTGGGTCAAAACATTAAAAGTCAGCTTACAAAGTCATCAAAAAATACAAAACAGAGAAAGGTCATCTGGCCATTCTAGTCTGCATTGTCCTTCAAAACAACATATTACGTAGTTTTATTCCTTATATCCCCTTATATCTCTGCATTTACTTTTCTCTCTCATATTTTCATCATATTGTCTTTTAGGTAGAAGTTGAGTGTTCTTAGATTGACTAACTGGAAATAACTAAATTCAAGAGAGAGAAAGCGTAAAGGTAGGGATTGGTAATGTTTTCATCCCTGTTTACTGTCACAATTGTCTGTAAGCAACAAATCTCAAACACTAATGGATAAATTTCAATGGCACTTGGTACACTGATAGAGAACAATTGACGGAACAAGTAATTAGCTTTTATTTACAAAGACAAAGAATGAGATTCGGGTCCTGGATCTTGTTTTAAGATTTGAAAACATTGGAAGGAAAACAGAATTTAGTTTCTCTTTTAGAATTTAGCTGCTGGAGTTGTGAAAGCTGCTATATCTTTCTCTGTTTGCTACAGCTAAAAGCTTGAGTTTTCTTCCTGCTGCTAAAATTCCATGTGAGACAATCTATGCTACTGCACTTGCCTTTGCCAAAGGTGTGATTATGGGATTTTACAATATTTGAATAGTTAATGAGTACCTTATAACTTTAAGTATTTCATTAGAGTTATGGTTAAGCCAAATTTTTTCTCCTATTTTGTCTGTATTTAAATATAGTGTATGAATAAAGGATGTTTTGCTTCAAGCCTGACAGTTTGACCAATCGAATTGCATCCGGGCTCACAATGCCTGGCACTTGTCTTTAAAATAAGAAAACATTAGGTTCTCGGCTATCTCCTTGACATGTTTTGAGGGCTTTCATCTGGTCCATAACACCGTTGAGAATGATAATAATTACGTTTGAATGTTGTGGATTGTCTGTTGTAGGAGCTATCTTTGATGTGATTAGAGCTTTATGAGTAGGTTGTTGGTTATGGATTGGCCTGAAGACCTCTCAGTGATTGAAAGGTCTTAATCAGCTTTGTAGTTACTGTGCATCAACCAGGCAGAGAAAAGCCTCAAGGAAAACTTCTATTATTGTAATAATGTAGACAGATAGAGTGGGATGGAGGTATATACTCTATGGAGTGCCATCTCACTTACTCTCATTGCAATTACCTGAATTCTGATGAAAAATCACCCCGAATCATTGAATTATACTTCCCTTTAGAGATGCAAACACAATTGCCCAGAATGAAAATTTTCTGTTTTGGATTTCAAACATTTGCAGTTACTTTTGATTTTTTAAAAATCATTCATAAATTATACCTTTAACCAAAGTTTGGCAAGACGTCATGCAATTATAATAGGGCCAAAAGGAAAACAATGTCTGAAGGGTAGTGCTTTTCTTGTCTATAGCTGCTGCATCTTTTAGGAGCCAATTCAAAGTGACTCTGATATTCTGAAAGGAAGTCACACTCCTGTACTTTCATTCAAATGCAGTTTGAGCCCCAAGCAATTAAGAAGTAACAAAAGACAAATACTATACAAATTGAAAATAATATTTCCCGCACTGCAAGTTTACAAAAATACTTGCGCGCAATCTTACTTTTTCTAGATTTTTCACCTGCCCTTTTATTATAAAAAGCGTGTTTGACAAATATTTATGTTCTATTAACTTTCATGATGAAATTAAAATCACTTTTTTTTGTTAAGCTGATAGATGCAAAAACTTTGCAATGCCTGAGTTATCTGATTTGCATTATTTATTGAGGGTCAATGACAATTTCTCAATGGTTAAGATAATTAACCAAATTGCTCACATTATTTAGCAGTGGTTCACTGGTTAATAAATTTAATGCCACTAAGGAAGTTTTAATTGAATCTATTTTAAAGTTTAAAAGAAATGAAAGAAACGATTGAAATACAGAACAGAAACGGCCATTTCCATTTCAGAAAGTTGATAGCCAAATACTGGCAAGCTGCAGGTTAAAAATATTTTCCTGGTGATACTGTAGCATGCTCAATGCCAAATAACTTGATTTTCCTGTTCTGTCATTTCTATAGGACGTACATGATGGAATAATGCAGGATGTTACATCGAAATGTCAAATATAGAAACCTTGCAACTGAAAATCAGAGCTAATAAAGCAATATTCATTTAAACATGGTTCTGGGAATAGAGAACATTTTTGCAAAAGATTACGTTTTTCAATCTGTTTCATGAAATGTAAATTTGTCCCCCAGCACTCCAAGCCAAAACCAAATAATTTGCTTGGGAACAATTTAAAACTTAAATGTACACAGGCCATGTTTAAGAGTTAACATACTAACACAAAATGTATGCAGTTATATACCTATTGAAAACAATCTTATCTCCAGTATTTACCACTCGGAATTTTGCAATCAACCTAAAGATTGTTTTCATTCATGTGACTTAAATATAGGTTCGGTTTTCTCAGTTATTTTGTCAAATATTTGGCAGTGAATTACATCCACGAATGAACTCTGAGGAAATGCTTCTTCAAGAAAACATGACCTCAAATATTTCTTATCATTGTGCAACAGCATTCTCAGCTACTTTGTCAGGTGGAGGCCTTGTGGTAAAGCATAAAGGGGATTAATGCTGGATATGACAATTGACTTGTAAGGTACAACATCATATTACAAGAACTATGCTGCTAGAAGGTATTTTCATTGCAGCCCCTTAACAGCTTGCTATATAAACTAGAGCAAATACAAGTATTCAGAGTTAAATTATTTATAATACTGCATTGGCAATATAATACATGAATATTATATTGATTTATTATTACTGTGGGATATATTAATCAATTATGATAAAAACAGTAAATAAATGCAATTTCTGGAGTGATTTCCTCTGTAACCCATAAGTATATTATGAAATATCATGTTAGAAGCTACAGAATTGTTTTAAGTTTCAGTGTAGAAAAGAATAACATATTTGTCACTTCACACAACAATGTAAAGAATCATTTATAAAGAACCATTCACAACTTCAAAAATGCCACAAAGGGATTTCTACTCAATGACTATAGCCACTGTAATGCTTGCAAGACCGCAACCAGTTTGTGTACAGCAGGCTTCAACAAATATATGTGAAGTTAATGAACAGATAATCTGTATCAAATGTTTGGGTGTAACTGGCTTTCCAGCCTCAATTTGCACTCAAAGTTATGACAATTTTAAGAAGTTTGTTGTTGCTGAACTTTCCACTTGTCCACATTTGCATTTCACCAAACATGAAAGTTTCTGTGAGCTAATGCAAATGGCCAACAGCTTGCGAAGCATTCCATGATAAGTGAAAGTGTGGTAATTTGGTACAGTTTAATTAGTACTTCTGGAAATAGATTTATCACGAAAAAACAAGTGTTTTAATCAGTGCCCAGCCCACTGTCTGTAAGTAATGTGATTTAATTAACTGGAAATGACTTTAGAAAAACTACACAGATCTATTTACATTGATGTACTGTACTTAATTTAAATAAAAAGAAGCTTTCAAAATGCACCACTTGTGTCCTTTTGCAGCTAATAAAAAATATTTTTAAGCCTCCTCTAAGTCCTGTAAGCAGACGCAATTAACAAAAGTAGAGGCTCCCCATTGTGCTTAATTCAGTTAGTGATCCGTCTAGTTATGTGTGCAAAGCCAGCCGTATACTTTACACTTATGCAAAAGATTACAGATTAACTGACACTCAGGTCACATCAAATGTCAGCCTAATCTCTGGAATGGGCTTGAAACCATAGTCTTTTGAATCTCAGACCAATGACCCCTCTTATGTATCATGTCAAATTATTAATAATATTAATAATATAAAATTATTAATAATAAACTCATTAGTCTCACTTGATATTTAGGCATTCAGTATGATCTCTTAAGATGATTTTTTCATCAACGTGTACTTCCAATATCCTAGTGAAAATTACTATTTTTTTAAATTTTTAAATATGAAGCCAAGACTGTCACCTTCGACTTTGGTGAGCTTTCCTTGATGCCAACTACTGCCTTCATATCAAGGACAAACTTTCTCACCTCACCCCCTTAATTCGGCTCTTTTCTCCACAAAATCACCAAATCCCTACCATGCAAAAAGAGGCCATTTAGCACATCAAGTCTGCGAGGGCTGAAGCTTACATTTCTTTGGCTCAGTGTCAGTTGCATCGAATTTTGCTGAGGAGTTCGCACTGAGACGCCTAGTGGGATCTCTAGATATACCTTTCAAAACTGGGCTCATTAACAAACTATCCCATCCCTGGGGTGTCTGTTGCACCTGACTCTATCCCCAGCTTACCACACACTGCTCCCAGAACAAGTCACAGCTCAACGGATATCCATCAAAAGGTTGGTGTCCCTAGCAGCATTTTTAAAAGGCTGCTATTTACCTGACCAAGTTTTGACCATCCAGTGTTACCCCTCACTGGCACAAAGCCATACTACTCACTGTACATACCTGAAGGACACCATCAGCAACGGCCTCTTCCTGGTCTGAAGGTAACCCGCTTCCCCATGCACAGCCCTCATCCTGAGAACCTTCTTGTTCCTTTCAACCTCAGAACCAACAGCCCATTTCCACCCTCCCTCCTCTCTAGTATACTGAACTTTGTCTACAATTGATTATAAGGAAAAGGCAGGAAAGTGGATTTGAGGATGATCAGATCAGTCATGATCATATTGAATAGAAGAGCATCCTGATGGGCTGAATGGCCTACTTGTCTTCCTACATCTTACGGTCTTATGTCATCCTTGTCCTCCGAGTCCCAACATTATACTTTAATGATGCCCACTCTGTTCCTTTCAATAAAAAATTGACATTTCTGACTTGCAATTTCCTCTGCAACTTCTGCTGTATTTACTCCACATTCTAACTGCTACCCCAATGGAACTGACTTATAATTTCCTAACTGGTATATCAGAGCAGGAGAGCTATAATAAGCCATTGTTTTACTCTAAATAAGGGTGTCTGCTAAGTGGCTTTCCATCACGGAACACTTATTCCACCGGCCTGATAGACTCATGCTAATGAACTTGATCTGATAAATCACATCCACTGTCAAAAACATTCAAAGCAAACAGCTGATTTAAATCGAGTGCCACAGGCAGAAGATAAAGAAAAAAATGTATGAATTGATTAAAACACACACAGGCTCAGGCTGACTTGCAATTAATACAGCAGCAACATCTGTGGCAATGTTCCATTTGAAAAGACGATGGTTTTTGTGCCATGGTTGTACATTCTGGGATGGTTCAGGAGCCCCATTCCAGTGTGGCAGGCTCTGCCAAACCTGCTGCAAAGTGTGACAGTGGGGCTGAGAAGGTGCACGGTTCACTGGACTCTGTTTTCTCTCTTCTCAGCCAGCTGAGCTTTTTGTTTTGCTTAGGATTCCTAATGGCCTTTCACTCACAGTCATCATTCACCATCTCCGACTAGCAATGTCAATGTCATCATATCTTATTTACAGTGTCCTTTTCGCTGAGATATGGATGATCAGGAGAAGGCACATATTTACATTTTTAACAGGTAACATTCTTTAACAAAGCCTTAATTTCCAAGTTTTTTTAAACTTTTTTTTAGCTAACACTGGGAAAGTTGTACTTTCTCTTTTACTAACACAATCTCCAGATTAAAATGCCAGCAGGTGCCTGTCACAAAGAGTCGTAGAGATATACAGCATGAAAACAAACCATCAGTCCACTTTGTCCATGCCAACCAGTTATCCTAAGCTGATCAAGTCACATTTGTCAGCATTTGGTCATTATCCCTTCCTATTCATATACCCATCCAAATGCCTTTTAAATGTTGTACTTATACCGGCCTCCACCACTTCCTCTGGCAGCTCATTCCATACACGCATCATCCTCTGCATGAAAAAGTTGCCCCTTAGGTCCCTTTTAAATATTTCCTCTCTCACCCTAAACCTATGCTGTCTAGTTTTGGATTCCCCTACCCTGGGGAAAATACCTTGTCTATTTTCTCTATCCATGCTCCTCAGGAATTTATAAACCTTTATAAGGTCACCCCTCAGGCTCCAACACCTCAGAGAAGAAAGTCTCAACCTATTTAGCTTTTCCCTATAGCTCTAACCCCTCCAATCCCAGCAACAGGTTTGTAAATCTTTTCTGAACTCATTCAAGTTTTACAACTTTTTTTTAATCAAGGTGGTGGCGGAGTAGCATCGCAACGTGTGGACTCTTCAGCCCAGGAGCTCATCTATTCCATCTGCTTTACTTTTTTCTTCTTTCTATGCATTATTTTAATGTTTCTATTTATTATGTTACCTTTTAATGACTTTCATGGAAAACGTCTTCTCCCAACCCAGGCCCAGTGATGAGGTGGCTTCCAATGCCCCAGAATGGTGGTATAAGCCTGGTGCCTGGTGGGACGGTCTCCTGGTGCAGCGGTCTCCCAGTGTGGTGGCCTTGTCCAGGAGGGAAAGCTGTCCACCTGGAGTGGCATTCTTGTCCTGGCACGGAGGTCTCATCCGTCGTGGAGGTCGTCCTCAGCAGCTTCCAGGCATTCCAACGGAGCAGCCCTGGTGAAGGCCTCATTCTGGCATGGAGGTCTCATCTTGGCATGAAGGTCTCTGCTTTACTTCAGAGGCAGCTTTTCCAATGACCAAGCATGGAGGTTGAGTCCCAGCCTGCAGGTCCTGTCTCACCCTAGCCCTGTGTGGCACTTTCAGCCCAGTTTTCCAGCTTAACCTAAACCCAGGAGATGTTAATTGAATTATAACAAACTTTTACATTTTTTTCTCCTTATTTACGACTTCTGTCATTAATTTAGGCACAATGGTATGACAATGTATAAAACGTTTCACTTTTTTTGTAAAAATACACGGGACAATAAGTTGCTTTCTATTCTTTTCTATCTTTCCTATGACAGGGAGACCAAACTTGTGTGCAGTATTCTAAAAGTGGTCTAACCCATGTCCTGTACAGCTGCAACATGACATCCCTACTTCCATTCTCAATGCACTCGCCAATAAAGGCAAGTGTACCAAACGTCTTCTTCACCACAGCCACCCACGACTCCACGTTCAGGGAACCACGTACCTGCACCCTTAGGTCCCTTTGTTTAGCAACACATCCTCAGAGCCCTATCATTAAGTGTAGAAGTCCTGTCCTGATTTGCCTCACCAAAATGCAATGCCTCACATTTATCCAAATTAAACTCCACCTGCCATTCCTCGGCCCATTGGCCCATCTGACCTATATCCCATTGTACTCTGAGATAACCATCTTCACTGTCCAATATACCATCAATTTTGGTGTCATCTGCAAACTTACTAACCATTTCTCCTATTCACATCCAAATCATTTATATCAATGATGAAAAGGTACAGTCTGAGCACTGATTCTTGCAGCACAAGCTTCCAGACCAAAAAACATCTGTGCGCTGTCACTTTCTGTCTCCCACCTTCAAGCCAATTTTGTATTCAATTGACTAGCTCCCCCGAATTCCATATGATCTAACCTGCTAATCAGTCTACTCTGTGGAATCTTGACAAATACGTTACTGAAGTCCACATAGACAGTGTCTACCACTGTGCCTTTAACAATCTTCTTTGTCACTTCTTCAAACAATTCAGTCAAGTTAGTGAGATATGATTTCCCATGCACAAAGATATGTTGACTTTGCTTAATCAGCCCTTCCTTTTCAAATGCATGTAAATCCTATCCCTTGGAATCCCCTCCAACAATTTACCCACCACCGACATCAGGCTTTCCAGTCTATAGTTCCTTAGTTTTTCTTACAACCTTTCTTAAATATTGGCAACACATTAGCCAACCTCCAGGCTTCCAGCACCTCACCTGTAGCTATTGATGATACAAATATCTCAGCAAGGGGCCCAGCAATTTCCTCTCCAGCTTCCAACAAATTCTGGGATACACATGATCAGGTGTCGGGGATTTATCCACCTTTAGGTTTTGTAAGACAGTGACCACTTCTTCTTCTGCAATATGGATACTTTCCAAGATATCACTCATTATTTCCCCAAGTTGTCCAGCTTCTATATCCTTCTCCACAGTAAATACTGATGCAAAAACCCATCAATCATTTCTAACTGGAAGCAAATGGAGTCTTAATATCTGAAGCTTCATTAATAAATATTTATATTTTAAAACCCCTACAACTTTTAGTCAATTTTCTTTATGTCTATCAAAACATGTAAAAATCTTAGGCAAGTACGGCATTTATTTACATTACCCTGTACTGATTTCTTTTGCAAAGGTGTTAGTGAGCTGCCTTTTTGAATGTCTGTCATTCATGTGGTGTAGGTACATCCAGGCAGCTGTTAGGGAGAGAGTTCCAAGATCTTGACCCAATGACAGTTTACAAATGACAGTAGAATTCAAAGTCCAGATGGTTAGTGACTTGACAGACAGTTCCAAGTGGTGGTCTTCCCATGTGTCTGCTGCCCTCATCTTTCTAGGGCGAGGATTTGAAATCTGCTTTTGAAAGTGCTTTTGTGAGTTATTGCAGTCAATCTTATACATATTGCTGTGAAGACAGGGAATACTTAAAGTGACCGATGCTGTCAACCAAGCAAGCTGCCCTGCCT
Source organism: Chiloscyllium plagiosum (assembly GCF_004010195.1). NCBI lineage: Eukaryota > Metazoa > Chordata > Chondrichthyes > Orectolobiformes > Hemiscylliidae > Chiloscyllium > Chiloscyllium plagiosum. The sequence continues at coordinate 39,962,472 of NC_057718.1, read as the reverse complement.
TGAATTCTATTGAATTTCTTGAATGTTGACAAAGTCAAAAATCACACGAAACTGGGTTATAGTCCAACAGGTTTATTTGAAACCGCAAGCTTTTCAAGCCCTAGCTCCTGTATGTATCCAGGCAAGCGGGCAGTATTCTATCACACTCCTCATTTGTGCCTTTCAGATGATGGACAGACTTTGGGGAATGAAGGGATTTACTCAATTTAGATTTCCCAGTCTCTATCCTTTTTTTGTATCCATAGAGTTTATGTGGCTGGTCTATTTGCATTTGTGAACAATGGTAATACCCAGGATGTTGATGGTAGAGGATTTAGTAATTATAATATTGTTGAATGGTTAGATGCTCTATTAATGGAAATGGTCATTGCTGGTACTTATGACAGCAAACATCACTTAACAACACTAGTCCTAATGTTGTCATGGTCAAGCTGGAAATGAACACAGACGGCTTAAATATCTGAGGGGTTATGGTTAGTACTGAACACTGCAATCATTAATATCCTGACTTCTGCCTTTTTTTGGCAGGGAAGTCATTGATGAAGCAACTGAAAATGACGGACTATGACCCAACCTGAGGAACTCCTGCAGTGATATCTTGGAACTAAGATAGCTGATCTTAACTACCATATCCATCTTCCTCTGTGCTAATAGGGGCCTATAAAGAGTGTTTCCCTCTGATGCCTTTTGAATTTGAGTTTTGCCAGGACCTCTTGACCCCATATTCACTTCCCATGTTGATTCAATTCTTTTGTCAATGTTTGAAAAAAAAGTGGTACTGCGATCTGGAGCTGTTGGCCCAAGCAGAACCCAAACTGAACTTCAAAGAGCAAGTTTAGGAAGGCAGGACATTAGTAATGATAACAAGGAGGGGCACAGCAGGCTTGAGGAGCAGAATGTTCTATGCCTGCTGCTATTATCCATCTTTTGATGTTAGCAATCATTTCATGTCTAATCTCAGTGGATTTGAATAATTAACTTAAACTTTTGCATACTATATTCCTGCCATTTCTGGAATTACCAAGTTTTCATGGTCTGTGTCTATAATGTGCAGTCTACCATTACTCTGGTATAGCAATTGCTTTCAGGTTACAGTAGTAACATGCAAATGTTCTGTGGACAAACCAAGATACTGACAACAACAACATGCATTTTAATACATTCTATAAAGACTTCCAGGTGTTGCACAGGAGAATAATACCAGTAAAAGTTTGCATCATGCCAAAGAAGGGTTTATGGAGGGTTATTAAAAGAAATAGTATCCTAAATGGGCTGATGAATGGGTTATGTCCGAAACGTCGATTCTCCTGCTCCTCGGATGCTGCCTGACCTGCTGTGCTTTTCCAGCACCACACTCTCGACTCTGATCCCCAGCATCTGCAGTCCTCACTTTCTCCTAAATGGGCTGCAGAGAAAGCAAGGGAGTGTTGGAGAGCAAGAATGATTGATTTAGGAAAACTTTTCCCGAGGTTATGGTCTTGTAGTTGACAACAAGATGAAAATGTGATGTTTGAGACTCTGGTGGATAGAGTGTCCATGTGAGTCAGTGCTGGGTAAATAGGGCATTCATGTTGATTAAGATGTGGAGGTTTGGACAAATTTCATTTCATGGAGGGAAAAGAATGAGACTGACTAGGAAAGCATAGGAATAGTTGAGTCCACAGGTAAGTCATTTCAGCAGCAGATACGGGGTAGAACCAGGCAATGGTGTGACAGTAGAAGAATGTAGTTTTGGGGATAGAGAGGTGATGGAGACGGAAACTCATATTGTGGTCTAAAAGAATTCTGAAATTCCAAAATATTTATGTGGTATTTTGCATCCACAACTGTTCACTCAGTAACACCAAGCTTCTAGGGCTTGCTACTACATATTCAATTCATCAGTAAATAAATAATTCAGTGTTTGTTTCACACCAGACAAATGTTTGTTTATGAATTCCATCATATTTTTATCAACATTTCTCATTATTCTCGACAGAATACTCAGATGGTGACATATTTCAACATCTGAACAAAGCAATAATGAATAATACTTACCTAGATTCATCCCAAATTGCTCTCAAGAAGTTGGGGGAGAGCTGCCTTCTTGAAATGCTGTGGTTGTTGTGGTGTGGGAGTTCCAGGCTTTTGATTCAGCTATAATGAAGTTCCAAGTCAGGATGGTATGTGAACTTAGAGGAGAACTTACAGGGATAGTGTTCTCAAACATCTTCTGCCTTGTCCTTTGAGGTGGTAGAGGTTGAATGTTTGGAAGATGCTGCCAAAGGAACTTGGGTGTGCTGCTGTCATACATCTTGTAGATGGTATACATTGTTACCCATAGTGCATCAGTGATGAAGGGATTGAATGTTGAAGGTTATGGATGGAGTCCAATCAAGTAGATTGCTTTGTCCTGTGTAGAGTTGAGTTTTGTGGTGCTGGAGCTGCCCTCATCTAGGCAATTGGAGGGTATTACACTCCTGATATCTTGTAGATGGTAGACAGGCTTTGGGAGCCTGGAGATAAGTAAACTGCTGCAGAATTCCTAACCTGCGATCTGCTCTTATAACCATAGTATTTATTTGAGCCAGTTCATTTTCTTGTCAATGGTCTTGTCAATGGTCATGCCCAGAATGTTGATAGTAGAGTATTCAGCAATGATAATGCCACTGAATATCAAAGAATAATGGCTAAATTCTCTCTTGTTGGAGATGGTCATTGCATGGCCCTTCATTACCTGCTAGTTGGCAGGATATTCCCAAGGATGGTGATGGTAGGATCCATGACATTTGTAAAATACAGTGCCATGGGTTTGATCATCGGGATGTTGTTTGACAATTCAGTGGGACAGTTCCCTGTGATTTTGGCACTTTGCAGGGTTGGCTGAGCTGTCTGTGCCATTTTTATTTCTGGTGCCCAGATTGATGCAGGGTGGTTTCATTTCTTTGTTTAGACTTATTAGTGGAATATAATTGAGTGGTTTGCTTTCTCTAAAGGCAGTAATGAATCAGATTGATTTTCATGACAATCTACAATAATATGATGGTCACTATTAGATTGTTTTAATTCAAGATTTTATGGAATTCAAATTCTGCCATGATGAAATTCAAACAGATATCCTCAAAATTAACCTGGGGCTTCAGATCACTAGTCCAGTGACATTATTACCATGCCTCCACCTTCCCATATATGAAAGAGTTCACTTTATGGAGGTTTTACATTCTCTGGTATTATGATATTGTCAAGGGGATAGAGTCTATCAAATTTCACACTTCAAGTTTGAACCTTGGTGTGATCCATAGACAAGTCATGACTCTGGATTTGAAATTAGAATAACAAGCCAGAATACAAAAATTTCTGGTTGTAACAGCTGCTCCTTTTTTGAGGTATTTTAGTGCTGGAGGTGATTTCCTCGAATTCCAGGAGCAGCAATTACTGGTTTATATGTTGTTGCATTGCTTTGAAACTTTGGAAAAAAAAGTCAAAACAACAGCAGTTTTAAAGGGAGAAGAACAGACAAAGGAAACACATGGTGAGTTCAGTGCAGGAGAGAGACAGAGAAAGAAACTGACACCAGAGTGAACATGCACAGTACTGCGTTTGCAGTTTGAATTCATATATCGCTGGACATCGGAGTGCATCTGGAAAAATTGACAAACAGTGAAATTCACAACTGATCTTGGAGGAACTGTTGGGTGAAGTTCACAGCACAGAATCAAATAAGTTAATTGTTTTAAATGGCCCACAGAAAGTCTGCAGTAGTGAATAGAGTGGGTTCTTTCTTGATTATATGTTTTTTGAGATATGTCTCTTGATTAAACTTAAAATATAAGCCATAACTGTTAGGCTAACCTGAGGCAGTGTTTTGTAGAGGAATAAGATGGGGTTATTTTCTGGGTCTGTAGATTGTGAAGAAGCAAAAATGGCCTTTAGTAGAGTGATATCTGCTTCTTGTCAGATGTGGGAGTTTAAAGAGAGTTTAAGGGTTACTGCGGATTATATCTGCAGTAAATGTTATTGGTTGCAAATCTTATCAGATCGAATAGATCAGTTGGAGAGACAGTTAGAATCAATGAGGAATTTGCAACAGCAACACTATGTGATGGATGACAGTTATAGGAAGGGGGGAAAGTCTCAGATACAGTCACATAGATGGGTTAACTCCAGGAAAGGTAAGAGAGGTAGGCACCTAATGCATGTGTGTTCTGTGGCTATACTCATTTCAAACAAGTATGCTGTTTTGGAAAATGTAGGGGGTGATGGATTCTCAGAGGAACATAGCACAAACAGCTAAGTTTCTGGTATTGAGACTGGCTCTAATGCAACGAGGGCTATGTAGGGTTCCAAGAGATCAATTGTGTTAGGGGATTCTCGAGTCCGAGGTACAGACAGATGTTTCTGTGGCCAGCAGCAAAAAATCAGAATGATGTGTTGCTTCCCTGGTGGCAGGATCAAGGATGTCTCAGAGAGGGTGCAGAATGTTCTCAAGGGGGAGAAGGGCCAGCAAGAGGTCATTGTCCACATTGGAACCAATGATATAGGAAGGGGAAAGGTTGAGATTCTGAAGGGAGATTGCAAAAAGTTAGGCAGAAATTTAAAAAGGAGGTCCTCGAGAGTAGTAATATCTGGATTATTCCCGGTGCAACGAGCTAGTGAGGGCAGGAACAGGAGGATAGAGCAGATGAATGCATGGCTGAGGAGCTGGTGTATGGGAGAAGGATTCACATTTTTGGATCATTGGAATCTCTTCTGGGGGAGGAGTGACCTGTACAAGAAGGATAGATTGCACCTAAATTGGAAGGGGACTAATATACTGGCAGGGAAATTTGCTTTGAGCTGCTCAGGAGGATTTAAACTAGGAAGGTGGGGGGGTGGGACACAGGGAGATAGTGAGGAAAGAGATCAATCTGAGACTGGTACAGTTGAGAACAGAAGTGAGTCAAACATTCAGGGCAGGCAGGGACAAGGTAGGACTAATAAATTAAACTGCATTTATTTCAATACAAGGGGCCTAAAGGGAAGGCAGATGAGCTCAGGGCATGGTTAGGAACATGGGACTGGGATATCAGAACAATTACAGAAACATGGCTTAGGAATGGATAGGACTGGCAGCTTAATGTTCCAGAATACAAATGCTGCAGGAAGGATAGAATGGGGGCCAAGAGAGGAGGGGGAGTGGCATTTTTGATAAGGGATAGCACTACAGCTGTACTGAGGGAGGATATTCCTGGAAATACATCCAGGAAAGATATTTGGGTGGAACTGAGAAATACGAAAGGGACGATAGCCTTATTGGGATTGTATTATAGACCCCTTAATGGTCAGAGGGAAACTAAGAAACAAACTTGTAAGGAGATCTCAGCTATCTGTAAGAATAATAGGGTGGTTATGGTAGGGGATTTTAAACATCGACTGGGACTGCCATAGTGTTAAGGGTTTAGATGGAGAGGAATTTGTTAAGTGTATACAAGACAATTTTCTGATTCAGTATGTGGATGTACCTACTAGAGAAACTTGACCTACTCTTGGGAAATAAGGCAGAGCAGGTGACTGAGTTGTCAGTGGGGGAGCACTTTGAGGCCAGTGACCATAATTCCATTAGATTTAAAATAGTGATGGAAAAGGATAGACCAGATCTAAAAGTTGAAGTCCTAAATTGGAGAAGGCTAATTTTGACAGTATTAGACAAGAACGTTCAAAAGCTGATTGGGGAGAGATGTTCGCAGGCAAAGGGACGGCTGGAAAATGGGAAGCCTTCAGAAATGAGATACAAAAATCCAGAGAATGTATATTCCTGTTCGGGTGAAAGGAAAGGCTGGTAGGTATAGGGAATGCTGGATGACTAAAGAAATTGAGGATTTGGTTTAGAAAAAGAAGGCAGCATTGGCGGCACAGTGGCTCAATGGTTAGCACTGCTGCCTCATAGCACCAGGGTCCCCGGTTCAATTCCAACCTCGGTGACTGTCTGTGTGGAGTTTGCACATTCTCCCTTTGTCTGCGTGGGTACTCTGGTTTCCTCCCACAGTCCAAAGATGCGCAGGTCAGGTGAATTGGCCATAGTGTTAAGTCAATTAGTCAGAGGGAAATGGGTCTGGGTGGGCTACTCTTCAGAGTGTCGGTTTGGGCCAAAGGGCCTGTTTCCACACTGTAGGAATCAAATCAAAATATGTAAGGTATAAACAGGATAGATTGAGGGAATCCTTCGAACAGTATAAAGGAAGTAGGAGTATATTTAGGAGGGAAAAAATGGGACATGAGATAGCTTTGGCAAATAGAATTAAGGAGAATCCAAGAGTTTTTACAAATACATTAAGGATAAAAGGGTATCTCGGGAGAGAATAGGGCCCCTCAAAGATCAGCAAGGTGGCCTTTGTGTGGAGCGCTGAAAATGGGGGAGATACTAAACAAGTATTTTGCATCAGTGTTTACTGTGGAAAAGGATATGGAGGATATAGGCTGTGGGGAAATAGATGGCGACATCTTGCAAAATGTCCAGATTACAGAGGAGGAAGTGCTGGATGTCTTGAAACACATACAGGTGGATAAATCCCCAGTACTTGATCAGGTGTACCCAAGAACTCTGTGGGAATCTAGAGAAGTGAGTGCTGGGCCTCTTGTGAGATATTTGCATCATCGATAGTCACAGGTGAGGTGCCGGAAGACTGGAGGTTGCCTAACGTGGTACCACTGTTTAAAAAGGGTGGTAAGGACAAGCCAGGGAACTATAGACCGGTAAAAAGGGTGGTAAGGACAAGCCAGGGAACTATAGACCGGTGAGCCTAATTTCGGTGGTGGGCAAGTTGTTGGAGGGAATCCTGAGGGACAGGATGTACATGTATTTGGAAAGGCAAGAACTGATTAGGGATAGTCAACATGGCTTTGTACGTTGGGAAATTATGTCTCACAAACTTGATTGAGTTTTTTGAAGAAGTAACAAAGAGATTTGATGAGGGCAGAGCAGTAGATGTGATCTATTTGGACTTCAGTAAAGCGTTCAACAAGGTTCCCCATGGGAGACTGATTAGCAAGGTTAGATCTCATGGAATACAGGGAGAACTAGCCATTTGGATACAGAACTGGCTCAAAGGTAGAAGACTGAGGGTGGTGGTGGAGGGTTGTTTTCAGACTGGAGGCCTGTGACCAGTGGAGTGCCACAAGGATCGGTTCTGGGTCCACTATTTTTTGTCATTTACATAAATGATTTGGATGCAAGCATAAGAGGTACAGTTAGTCAGTTTGCAGATGACACAAAAATTGGAGGTGTAGTGGACAGCGAAGAGGGTTACCTCAGATTACAACAGAATCTTGATCAGATGGGCCAATGGGCTGAGAAGTGGCAGATGGAATTTAATTCAGATAAATGCAAGGTGCTGTATTTTGGGAAAGCAACTCTTAACAGGACTTATACACTTGATGGTCAAGTCCTAGGGAGTGTTGCTGAACAAAGAGACCTTGGAGTGCAGGTTCATAGATCCTTGAAAGTGGAGTTGCAGGTAGCTAGGATAGTGAAGAAGGTGTTTGGTATGCTTTCTTTTATTGGTCAGAGTACTGAGTACAGGAGTTGTAAGGTCATGTTGTGGCTGTACAGGACATTGGTTAGGCCACTGTTGGAATATTGCATGCAATTCTGGTCTCCTTCCTATCAGAAAGATGTTGTGAAACTTGAAATGGTTCAGAAAAGATTTACAAGGATGCTGCCAGGGTTGGAGGATTTGAGCTATAGGGAGAGGCTGAACAGGCTGGGGCTGTTATCCCTAGAGCATTGGAGGTTGAGGGGGATGACCTTATAGAGGTTTACAAAATCATGAGGGGCATGGATAGGATAAATAGACAAAGTCTTTTCCTTGGGGTTGGGACATCCAGAACTAGAGGGCATAGGTTTAGGGTGAGAGGGGAAAGATATAAGAGAGACTTAAGGTGCAACTTTTTCACACAGAGCATGGAATAAGCTGCCAGAGGATGTGGTTGAGGCTGGTACAACTGCAACATTTAAAAGGCATTTGGATGGGAATATAAATAGGAAGGGTTTGGAGGGGTATGGGTCAGGTGCTGGCAGGAGGGACTAGATTGGGTTGGAATATCTCGTCGGCATGGACGGGTTTCCATGCTGTATATCTCCATGATTCTATGACTCTACAATTATCCTTACTCTCCTTTGCTGAGGCAAATTCAATTATCTACTAGTGTTATACCAAACAGCATGGGAAGGAATCTTCATAAATTAATTGGATTGTTGTACCTTGCTACCAAAAGATTTTCACTAAATCTTGCAGGCTCCATAGACAGATGGCCATCAGTTGACTCCCTCGAATGTGAGTTAAAATATTCGATTGGTTTTTCCAAGGAGTGGCAATCATAAACAGATTGACACTCGGCTCCTACTTTTCTATTTTAAGAAAGGGCCCCATATGTCTGGCAGGGCGTTCCACTCTCAGCCTGAATGGAAATGTCGAGCATATTTTCAATCCACTGTGCCCTCGTAGTGCAAAATACTTGGGTCAATGTAGGCCATGTGACTTAATTGCCTAGAAACACAGAAAGCCTCTTTAATAGCTCCTGTGAAAGGCTAAGTGTGTGAGGTAACTGAGGTCAGGGTATCACCATGCCAAGTGAGTAGGGTGCCAGCTAAGTAGGATGCCAGGTGGATGGGTTATCAGGTGGATAAAGTGTGAGGTGGGAAGGTACCAGTTAAGTGTTAAGGGTGTCAGGGTGGGTGAGGGGTGTCATTTCTGGCAATGGGGAGGAGGTCACGGCTCCAATGGGACCAAGGTGTCTTCAAAGCAGGTCCCAATATCTTTGCCCAACACCAACCTGCCCAACTAAAGCTGCCAGGCTTCGTGCATAGCCTGGTGTTCCTGTCTCCGTTACCTGCAGAGGTGGAATGAGGCCCTTAAGTTTCCATCAATAATCCCAAGAGGTTGTGGTGAGTGTTTGTACCCTCTGGTAATGCTTCAGACACGTGAGTAGGCTGCAGATGGATTTTGTGACCCTGTCACCTTCAAATCCATTGGCAGGAGAGTGTCCTGGTTTCATTGGGTTTAATATGTGATGATTTTGGTGAATGGGAGGGGTATTTCATACAGTTGAGGGCTGGCAGCTCTTCAGTCCTAGCAGTGTCACTAGGAGCAGTGTCGACTGAACCCAACTCAGACGACGCAGCAATGAACACCACTTTCACAATGAAGTAGGGTCAGTAGTCATCAGACCTGTCAGGCAGGGCCCAAGGAAAGGGCAGAGGGGTTGGAGAGGGCAAGACCATGATTTCGATGGGATAGACATTGATATGTGGGGGTCCCTCTTTAGGCTACAGTGCCTCTGATGGAGAGAGTTGCAGTCCTGAGCTAAAGGTATGCTGCCCGGTTTACTAGCCTTTCTTGCCACCTGGCATAAGGGTCACCTGTGACTGATGAAATACCAGCAAAGGTTGGAGGAGAACCTTAATCCAACACTTCAGTGACCCTGTTAGCATTGGGGATGGAGAAAGCAGGGAACTTCCTCTCCATCAGTGAAATACTTTGGCAGAAGAAAAGTATTGAGCATTTCACTTCCTGTCCTCCTGTGGCATTTTATAGCCTTTCTGACCCACCCCCAATCCAACCAAGACAACAGGAAGAATCCAGCATGTTGTTGATGCTTGTGAGGACAACCCATCGGTAATGTTAACAGAGTTGTGTTGAACACATTCATTTCTCATTCCTTTATTTGGTATTTTAAAACTGATGTTACCCCGTTTATACAAAATGGGGTCATGCCTGCATTTAAATGACAGCCAAAGGAACTCCATACAAGTGTGTGAAGTATTCCTCATCTCACCAACAATAATTTTGCAGACAAAGAATTCTACAATAGTTTAAAATAAGAGACAAAAAACTAAGTATATCATTCAAGATGACCAATGTTTTTAATTGAATTTATGTCCTCTTCAGCTTACTGAGGTATACTTGCTCACATCAAGTTGAAATGAATCTTAAAATATTTATACATTCAGAAAACATCTACTTCAAAATGTAAGTAATTTTATCAGAGTTGAAAAGCATAGTTTCTAAGAAAACAAATCACATAGATGATTTACAGAATACACTTCTACAACTGCGATGCACCTTAATGTTTTAAAGAGGCCAGTTACCTATTTCACTTCTTAGATGGCAGATGACTTTATTAATCCTCATCAAGTTGTTTCACCTTAATTCAAATCTTATATCTAACTGCAGTTTACCAGAATGAGTTTTATTCCCATTCATTCATTGGAATACCTCTTCCTGACTGTCAATCGCTTCAACAGCAATCATTTTTAAAGTTATGAGTTCCCCTGCTTTTTGATTTTTTATTCAGCAGTTGGCTTTTAAGAGAAACACTGAACGACCAAGGACTTTCAGTGTCTCAGCAAAACAGCTACTCCCTATAAATTAGTTCAGAGAATCATCTGCATTTTTAAGCATTGTGTTCAAATTTGTTCTCAACTCGCCATCTGGTGTGTCCTATTACCTCTTATTCAACAGTGCGTCATTTACATTTCAATGCTGAAATGAAATGTGTCTTCAATTCTGTTTCTGTCTGTCTTCCTTTAGAGGTGAATAGCAAATGAGTTTTCTGTCCAAAAGTTAATATTGAACAATTCGCATACGTGCATTTTGAACAATTGTAATAATTTCACATTCTGTTTGGTCTCGCCTTTATTTATTCCACACCCTGCATTGATCCCATCAATAACCACCTCCCCTGCCCGCACTTGTGCTTCCCACATTACCAGTATCTGAAAATACAGAGACATGCTTAGCCAGCTTTTTTTATATATGGCAACTACCCTCTGGCACATTATCCATATGGTTTTACTTAAAGTAGGATTGTATGTGCAAATTGTTGCCCATAAAAGGTATTATGAAAAATGGTTAGGCACACCTTCCTGCAGGAGCAACTGGAGATCCACTAGCATAAGGGTTCTGACCATTTTGTTCTGACTCTGAGTAATGTGAAAGCCAGTTGTCATTTTGCCCCAGTTTACATTTCCACAGATTTGGGATGAACCCTGAGTCCTTTCTATCCATATACCCAATTCCACAGTGAGCAGTATAAATAAGAACCAAGACATCTAGAAAATATTGCCTTCCCATTTTAAAAATTGGAAAGCAGGAATTGAGTATAGGAGTTGATATGTCATGTTACGGCTGTACAAGACATTGGTGAAGCTACATTTATGGTATTGATATAATTCTGCTCACCCTGCTATCGGAAGGACGTATTAAACTGGAAAGGGTGCGAAAAAGATTTACAAGGATGTTAAGGAGATTGGAGGGTTTGAATTACAATGAGAGGCTGGATAGGCTGGGACCTTTCTCCCTGAGACACAGGAGACTGAGGGGTGATCTTACAGAGGTTTGTAAAATCATGACAGACATAGATGTGGTGAATAGCCAAGATTTGGAGATGCTGGTGTTGGACTGGGGTGTACAAAGTTAAAAATCACACAACACCAGGTTATAGTCCAACAGGTTTATTTGGAAGCACTAACTTTCGGAGCACTGCTCCTTCATTAGGTGGTTGTATATATTTAAATATGCAGAAAATGATGAACCACCTGATGAAGGAGCAGCACTCCGAAAGCTAGTGCTTCCAAATAGACCTGTTGGACTATAACCTGGTTGTTGTGTGATTTTTAACTGTGAATACCAAGATCTTTTCTCTCGGGTTGGGGATCTCAAAAGTAGAAGGCATGGGGTAAGGTGTAATAGGGACCTGAAGGACAACTTTCTCGCACAGTGATGAAGGGCTTTTGCCCAAAACGTCGATTTCGAATCTCCTTGGATGCTGCCTGAACTGCTGTGCTCTTCCAGCACCACTAATCCAGAAACTGGTTTCCAGCATCTGCAGTCATTGTTTTTACCACAAATATGGAACAACCTGCCAGAGGCAGTGGTAGAGGTGAGTACAGTTACAACATTCAAAAGACATTTGGACAGGTTCATGGATAGGAAAGGTTTAGAGGGATATGGACCAAATGCAGGCAAATGGGGCTAGTACAGTTTAGAAAACCTGGTTGGCATGGACGAGTTGGACGGAAGGGTCTGTTTCCGTGCTGTATAATTTTATGACTCTGACTTAATGACTCTGACTCGAATTGAGGAACAGTTTGTGCTGCTTTACTGTTTCCTATGTAATGTAAATAGTATAGCAACAATATGTACCAGCTTGCATTTTAAAAAATTTATACCTTTTTTATTCAGATGAATATATATCTTACAAAGGCTCACGTGTTCAGGTTTCTTTCTCTTGTTATGTAGCTGTCCCCATTTGCTTCATTTATATCCAATGTGTTTCACCTTCATCAACCCTCTGATATAGGATCAGTGGTGCTGGAAGAGCACAGCAATTCAGGCAGCATCCGAAGACAGGCAAAATCGACGTTTCGGGCAAAAGCCCTTCATCAGGAATAAAGGCAGAGAGCCTGAAGCATGGAGAGATAAGCTAGAGGAGGGTGGGGGTGGGGACTGGGAGTTGCAATGAGAGAGAGACTCCCTGAGATTCTTGTAGAGAGAGGAGGAAAACTTCTTCAAGGCAGGCATCCTTGCAAGAGGATTCACAGTAGG
>NC_057718.1:39938079-39947638 GCF_004010195.1 Chiloscyllium plagiosum | reverse complement strand
CAGTACCTGGAGTGGGTGTGATGGTGGGGGGAATGGGGGTAGAGTCATGAGCAGGGGTAGTGTTCCCCTCGGGGTTCTGGAGGGTGGGGATAGTGACAGTGGGGTCTGTGGGGGGCGTGTCAGCAGAATGCAGGTGTGTGGCGCTGGTGGGGTCGGAAGTGGTGGCAGACACGGCAGTAGGGGTGGCGGAAGTCACTGAGCGTGTGGCATCGGCAATGATGTGAGGGCCGGAAGTGGCTGTGGGAGTGGCCATGATGGGGGCAGAAGTGACATCATCAATCAGCGTGGGGGTGGTAGCTGTTTTTAACCCTCTGATATAGCCCAGCAAGCAAATCAGTTGTCTCAAGGAAATTAACAATGGGCAATAATTAATAACTTGTCAGCAATGCACACATCTGCTGTGGGAGTGGCCATGATGGGGGCAGAAGTGACATCATCAATCAGCGTGGGGGTGGTAGCTGTTTTTAACCCTCTGATATAGCCCAGCAAGCAAATCAGTTGTCTCAAGGAAATTAACAATGGGCAATAATTAATAACTTGTCAGCAATGCACACATCTTTAAAATCCTTTCATGGGGTATAGGTATTGCTGGCATGGCCAACATCTTTTGCTCATCCAAACTGCCCTTGAGAAAGTCACGTTAAGGCCCCTTCTTGAACTACTGTGAGCAATTTGTTGCAAATACATCCACAGAGCTCCTGAGGAGAGAGATCCAAGATTTTGATCCTGTGATAGTCAAGGAACAGCAATGTAGTTCCAATACAGAATGGTGTGGTGATTTCCCATTCATCTGCTGCCCTTTTCAGAGGTGGGAGAGATTGCAGGTTTGGAAGAAGCTATTGAAGGAGACTTGATGAGTTTCTGTGGAATATCTTCTGCTGACACTGTGCATCAGTGGTGAAGTGTTGGTCAATCCAATGTCTGATGTATTGTTCAGTTAGCCACCCTACTGTCCATAGTGTCATTTATGTTGATGTAGGAGATTGACTTTCAATATATTAGTGTGAACATGCCTAAGAAATCATGTGATGCTATTTTAGACTTTCAAGTTCAGTTCTGCATGCGTGTCAAGTGAGTAAAACTAAAGTTAATCCACAGTCTCAAAAATCTGATAACACAATGCAATCCTTAATACAGACTCATAATTTATGGCTTTAGGGGATCTCATTGTTAGGCTATAGATATTTAAATATGCAAAAAATGATGAAAGGGATATGACCTGAAAGTCTGCTTCAAGGGTGGGGTCTCTAGGGATCCTATCCCAACCATAAAAAACATTTGAAGTGACACTTCATTCGGTGCATTTTCTGGAATTTGCAAACCATTACACCCTGGGCATTTCAGTTACTGCAAGTTACTGTAAAACATTGGCTAGACATTTATTGACAATAATAAAAATCCTAATGTCAGGAGCTGAAATTGCTGGCATGTTTATGTAGCTGGGGGAGTGGTGTGTGAAATGAGATATTCTCAAGGACATCCAATTAATGGCTGGTAGGCCTGGGAGCTGACCAGCTAAGAAGGACTGGTCAGAGAGTGCGGGGGAGGGGGGCAACTTTATTATGAACCACATTCAGCACAGAGGCTGGTATCCTGTCACCAAGTCACTCTTTATTTACTTGTGTACAATACACTGGCTGTAGCCAGCCAGTTCAGAGTCAATCGCCTGAATGAAGGTGATTCTAAATCTCCTGGTTATATTTTTTTCTTCTTGGCCAGTAACAAGCACTGCCCTTCACAAAAAAGGGGGCACTCCTGTTTATTTTTTTTTCTTCTTTTTTTTTCTTTTTTTAGCACACCTGTTTTATCTCCTGGTTATATTGGTCAGCCAGGTCTTTCCTGATTGACCCAGCTTAACAATTCCAATCAGCAACCTCATAGTCAACAAGGTCAACCTGGTTCCAATCACTGCAATACCCTTCAGGGAATATTGGGTAGATGTGCTGACCTGCTTGGCATTTACCTCTGTGGAGCAATGGCTGTTAAGCTGGTCACAGAAATCCTGGAGTCATCACAGGTCCTCAAATTGCTCAGCTGAGCAAAGAGTTAAGAGAAAGGCCTGAAAGCAAGAGGAATAGCTACCTGAATCTGGGGCTCCTTTCCAGGGCATTCCTGGTGACACCAGCATTTCATGTATCAATTACTGTAGGCTAAACGGTTAATTAACCTCAATTAATCTAGAAATAGCTACTGAGTATATGCAAAATTAGCAAAGACATAGTGATGTCAGACCATATGGAACTGGGGCCTGAACTAATAAGGCTTCAGAAGGTGCTCTCTCTTACTCTGCCCTGAATAGATACATTTAATAATATCTGATCATGTTCACTCAGATGATGGTAGGCTTCCCACTTCTACATTGTAGCAGCAGGGACCAGACCTATGGAACCAAAAACAAATGGCAGTGAAAGAGTTGAAGAGAAGCTCAATAATCGTTCAGTTTATTTGGTAAACCACAAGGCCAGTGTAGAGAAACACCTGAAGAGAACCTCAGCAGTGACAGGGACCAATAAATGACAGACGTCATGACCCACCTAAGTGCCAAACCTTGAAGAGAAAAAGCACTTTCAAAGGCTGGAAAAACATGACAAAAGACCCCCAGCAGAGAACACTGCAAGCAAAAATAAATCAAAGACTACAGCAAGTAATACATTTCTGAAGAGGCAAGAATTTATAGAAAGGCATAACTGTACAAGAGAAGATGCATACAATGGACCATGGAAAGAAATAAAGCTTGCGCAAAAATTGCAAAAGCATGGGTAAAGTAGCATTTGGTTGCCATTATCCAAAAGTACATACACTGAGGATGGAGCAGTTTACCTTCATCAGATGATGTGGAACATACAAAGGGCCCTGACCGGGTTGTGAATTGAGTATAATGGTGTTGACAATTTAGCAGATAGCATACTGCTTCAGGCTCTAAGACAAAGTCAGACAAAGACCAGGTCAGTGTATCATTGTAAACAATTTACATCAGAGCTGACACCATTCTTGCCATAAAGGCATTGTGGAAGAAGCTGTGACATCTGAAGAGGTAATTCAAGTTTTCCATTATGTTGCCCACCACAGAATCACAGAAATGTTATAGTGCAGAAGGGGGTCATTCGGCCCATTGTGCCTGCATTGTTTCTATTAACTCGTGTCAATATCTTGCCTTTTCCCCATATCCCTGCATCCCATTTCTATCCAAATAGCCTCCAAAGCCTTCTTTAATACTTCAATTAAACCTGCCTCCACAACATTACCAGGCAAAGCATTACATATCTAACTACTTAGTGAGTGAAAAAGATGTTTTTCTCACATTACCCTTGCCTTGTTTGTATACCAATTGTATACCTTCCATTTATTGAGCGGTTACAGCTTCTCCCTCTCTACTCTACCCAACACACTCACAATTTCAAAAACCTCTCTCCAATCCCTTCACAGCCTCTTCTCTTCAAGGAGAATAGTGCCAACTTCTTCAATCTATCCTCATAGCTGAAGTTTCTCATTCCTGGAACCATTCTTTTGAATCTCTTCTGCACTCTTCCCCAATGCATTCACATCTTTCGTATAAGGTGGCACCCACAACTGCACACAATACTCACCAAAAATACCTCAATTCTTCAGAAACTGGCAGCAATTGATAATTGCACAATCACAAATTCAAAATCAAAGGACTTAGTAGAGTTGTTATCTTGCCAGTTATATGTTTGAACATTCAAAATCCTATATTGAAAAACATTTCCACATAACTACAGCTTTAACAAATACTTGAATGTGAATCTCGCATACTGTATGCTTGTTCTAATTTGGGAGATCAACCAATATTACTTCCCTCCCGATAGCGTCTGACTGCCATTAAATTTCATTATGTGCCCTTCATCACAGATACACCAGTGAAGTCTGCTGCTGAAGGATAGGAAGCTTAAAACTTCAATGTTTCCTGACTTATCATTTGGCTACCAATGATACATGCTGTTCTTTCAGACTACGAAGACATAAACAGACATTTTTATACTGACTCAACATTACCCCTCCCTTGAGTTAAAACTGTTTTATACCAGTGAATCCATAAAAACTAATATGTCAGCTTTTAACAGATCGGCTGCTTCTGATACAGAACCATTTGACCTTTCACCCTCACCATCTCCATATCTGGATTCAAGCACATGTGTTGTAACACGTCTAAACACACTGATTAAAAATATCTATAACTGAGCTCAATTTTGGAGCGGTTCCTATGAGAAAGTGGTACTGTCCCTTCCTCTGAGCCAGCAAGTCCCAGCTGCTCTAGACATATGTGGTAGCACATCTGAACAGTTTGGTGAAATGTTATTTAAACTGAATTAGAGAAACCTGACTGACATCCAGAAAAGAAGATGTGATTATTTCAAAGCGGGGAATGTTCTAATGGTGCAGTGAGAGTGTCCCTATCTCTAAGCCTGGAGGCAAGATTCAAGTCCCATCTGCTCCAGAGGTGTCCAATAATGTCTCTGAATAGGTTGATTAGAAAATATCTAAAAATTGATATTTTGTTTGGGCTCTTGTGGCAATGTCTCCACATCTGTGTCAACAAAACCCTGGGTTCAAGTCCAACTTGCTTCCGAGGTGTGTCTGAATACATCTGCTGGGTTGATCTAGAGTGCAAAATGAAAACTATTTTTTTTTGCTTGGGCTCTTGGGTGTGTCCTTATGTTTGAGCCTGGAGGCCCATGCTCAAGTCTCACTGCTCCAGAGGTGTGTCACAGCATGTCTGAGCAGATTTTCTTTTCATTCATGGGACATGGCCATTGCTGGCTGGGCCAGCATTCATTGCCCATTCCTAGTTGCCTTTGAAAGGGTGGTGGTGAGTTGTCTTCTTGAACTGCTGCAGTCCACGTGCCCAAGAAAGCACTTCACCATCTATATATCTCAAAATGGAATTTCAGTGAATTGATTTGTCAGTTCTACTGAATACAATCCATAAAGTTGCAATGGAGCTAGCCAAACAAGGTTTCTGAAAAGTGCAAACTTGCAAAAGTGGACAATGATTCTAAATAGATTAAAAGTCAGGTAGGTCCCACTTATGATTCTGAGTGCAGGACATTTATTTAGATTAAGACTTTTTTCCCTCAACACCTCATCTCTGTGCTTTAAGATCAATGCGACAAGAAAACAGTCACATTTGCCCATATTGTCATTAATCTCTACACCTTCTACAAAGATGTTCTGTGCGAAATTACCAGATTACTTTGATCAATTTTGATGTATTATCAAACGTTACCATATTAGTGATGAAAAGCTGAACAAAAAAATAGCCTGATTTGTGGAAAGTACTATATAAAGTTTGTGTTGTGTAGCTTCTGGCAAATCAAGTCATCTCTCTGTGTTGACGAGTGACTCATTCAGGTTTTGGTTAAACCAGTATAAACTCCTTTTATTCACTTGCATTGCTTCAAGTATTTTTAAGACCAAAGTTATTCTTATTTCATTCCAACTCAATCCTTTCTATGTGTTTCTCATTGCTTAATTATGGTGCTTCCTCAATTTCCAGATTATTTGTAAATTCAAGATCTGCCTGAAAGTCATTGCTGATATGGCATAATTGTTTCCTTTATCGAGATCAAAGCTGGAACTCTAATCATAGATGGAAACCTACTGAATATAAAAGCATTTACATTTTCAATTACATAGCCAGAATTATTTTCTCTCCCATATCGTAATTCTTTGTTGCCGATCATTTCGGTGTTCTGCGACTGTCATAAAACAAAACTGTCTCTCTGGTCAGGTTTTGAAATTATTTTAATTATTTTTCTGAGAAATGATTGAGTTTCAACCTAGATAGGAACAAATGTTTGTTTTCATAATCAATTTGATATAATAATTGTTGAGAGACTGAATATTGCAGCAAACTCGCACACTGTCTTTTCCCCGTGTGAATGGAACACTGCTAAGTGCAGACTATTGGAGTGAGAATCTTTTCAATCTCATAATAGTACAAGATAAAAAAAACTTTGAGCAATCCTGGTCCAGTTCTTCTTGGGTGTACAGACATGTCAAAAATGGTTCACCTACTTTGGTACAACTTGGTAGAAGATTAATAATTTCATTCAGAGAAGGTTTGTTGGTATGAGAAAAAAGTATGTTGTACTTGTGCTGTCAGGTCTTAGTCTGGCATTGTGCAGCAAAGCATTACTGTGCATTTTGTTTGACGGAACCCACCTTGAAACATGGGATTTTATAGAGTCATAGAGATGTACAGCATGGAAACAGACCCTTCGGTCCAACTCGTCCATGCCGACCAGATATTCCAACCTAATCTAGTTCCATTTGCCAGCACTAGCAGTAATGCAAACAAGAAGTTTTGGAACAAGAGTCATACGAAACGTTAACTCTGTTTTCCTCTCTGCCAATGCTACTAGACCTGCTGAATCTTTCCAGCATTTTCTACATTTGTTTCAGATTTCCAGCATCTGCGGTATTTGCTTTTAGTTGAGCAGCAGTGAGTTTAACTGTTCACTGCCAATTGCTCCTGCAGTGTGGTTGATGTAATTGAAACTTCATGATGTCCAAAGTTATTGTTGAGGACATCCAGGGTAACTACCTTCTGACTGTAAACCAATTTGCCATGACCATGATGAATTTGTCCTGCCTTAAGTCGAGGACTAGAGACACAGAGGTCTACAGCACAGAAAAAGCCCTTTGGCCTATCGTGTCACTCAAAAACACACATCAAACTATTTTAATCCTATTTTTTCATATACCAGCGTTATCTGGACATTGAGTAATAGTTATGATTCTGTGAGTGTGGCTATGTCAAGGCCTTGCTTGATTAACCTGTGGAATAGCTCTTCCAACTTTGGTTTAAGTCTCCAGATGTTAGCAGGAGCATGTTGCAACGTCAAATGGCTTGTGTTTGTCTTTTTCATATCTAAATCTAACGCTTCAATCAAAGCTGAGTCAGTGTTGTTTCATTCTAAGACATACTTTGTGATTTGATACAACTGAATGACATACTACATAAGGCAGTCTAGAGTGAACCACATTGCTGTGAATTGAAAACACATGTTAGTCAGACTGAGTAAGGACAGCAGATTTCCTTCCCTAAAGGACATTGGTTCTCTGATGCCTTTTTATCCAAAAGATCTGAAGAACAGGCACATTTGATTTGAAATGCCAACTGTTTCCTCTCTTCACAGATGCTGCCAGACTTGAATAGTTTTCTCTAGTATAGTTTTTTTTATTGTAGATTGCTATGTTCTCCCCCTACAGTTAATTGATGGTCTGTGAACAAATTGATATTCCCAGAAATTATACGTTTTAAAGTCACTTTTTCCCTTGACATAAAAGAAAGGAGTCCTTAATTTTCCTGTCTGCACTACTGATCAGGTACTTAGCATTATTTGCTCATCCAGGGAACATTGCACACCTCAATGTAAAGTTTAAACATAATTCTGGACAGAATTATCAAAAATATACAAAGTAGTTTATTAAAACAGTTGAAGTAACATGAACACTTAATGCAATTCATAACATATGCCATGCAGGAAACAAGCTCACTATCACACTCAGTTAGCCATGTTTCATCAGGTTTCACCCAGAATACAGTCAAGCATGGTAATTTGAATCAAATAAGTACTTCTATTTAAATATCTTATAGTGATAAGTTACTGAAAATAATATTATTTTGTTACAGAAGCTGCACATGATTGAAGCCATTGGCAATTCTGGCATATCTGCTTCAAGCACGAAATGAAACTGCTTAACAAGGCATGTTTGTAGCAAGAAAATATATTTTTAAAAGCAATTTCACCACGTTGCATCAGTTTCTTCCTGGAAATATATCCTGAAAACTGTGAATTGAATAACCTCTCTAACCTTGCAAAACTGTTCTTCTTCACAGATTTTCTGTCCAGGTTTACCACTACAGCAGGGACAAAATCAAAAGTCTAAATTTGTTCTTTGGACACAGAGGTAAATAGCCCCATTAGCAGCTATTCATTCCCCTAGGTTGGCCTTTAACCACTCCTTTGTCTGTCAAAGGTTTGCCCTCTCTTTGGGCTCTATCTCCACCTATTGTTTAGTCTCCCCCCTCCCCCACCCCATCTTCTGCATTAATATAATCCTTTTCCTAACTATCGTCAGTTCTGAAGAAGGGTCACTGGACCTGAAACATTAACTCTGATTCCTCTGCATCAGGTGCTGGCAGGCCTGCTGAGTTTTCCAGCATTTTCAGTTTTTGTTTTTTTTCTGATTTCCAGCATCCATAGTTCTTCCAGTTTTTTTGTTTAGTCTTTAGGAAGTCTCATTTAGCCGTAAATGTCTCGTACATTACAGCATACAAATTAGGAGCGGGGTGGGACACTCAGTTCCACGAGCCTACTCCGCCATTTAATAAGATCACGTTTTCTTCACATTTCTGTTAACCCATGATAGCTTTTCACACCCTTTTTTATCAATTATCTATCAAACCTCTGCCACAAAAACATTCAACAACTCTGCCTCCACCACATTTTGAGGAAACAAGTTCCAAAGACTCACAATGCTCTGTTGAAAGAAATTCTCCTGATCTCTATCTTAAATGGGTAACCACTTACTTTTAACCTGTATAAATAGGGACACCTGGTTTTCGATTCCTTTTTTCGCTTAAGCTACTTTTCTCATCAGCCGGTTCAGAGATGTTATTACAGACCTCAGAAGGAGGTGGGATTTGAACCTAGGCCACTTTGCCCAGGGGTAAGGACACTACTACTATGTAAAAACAATGACTGCAGATGCTGGAAACCAGGGTCTAGATTAGAGTGGTGCTGGAAAAGCACAGAAGTTCAAGGCAGCATCCGAGGAGCAGGAAAATTGACATTTTGGGTAAAAGCCCTTCATCAGGAATACAGGCAGAGTGCCTGAAGGGTGGAAAGATAAATGAGAGGAGGGTGGGGGTGGTGAGAAAGTAGCATAGAGTACAATAGGTGAGTGGGGAAGGGGATGAAGGTGATAGGTCAGGGCGGAGGTAAGATAGGCAGGTAAGACAAGTCATGGGGACAGTGCTGAGCTGGAAGTTTGGAGCTGGGGTGAGGTGGGGGAAAGGGAAATGAGGAAACTGGTGAAGTCCACATTGATGCCCTGGGGTTGAAGTGTTCCGAGGCAGAAGATGAGGCGTAATTCCTCCAGACGTCGGGTGGTGAGGGAGCGGCGGTGAAGGAGGCCCAGGACCTCCATGTCCTCGGCTGAGTGGGAGGGGAAGTTGAAATGTTGGGCCACAGGGCGGTGTGGTTGATTGGTGCGGGTGTCCCAGAGATGTTCCCTAAAGTGCTCTGCTAGGACGTGTCCAGTCTACCCAATGTAGAGGAGACCGCATCGGGAGCAACGGATACAATAAATGAGATTGGTGGATGTGCAGGTAAAACTTTGGTAGATGTGGAAGGCTCTTTTGGGGCCTTGGATGGAGGTGAGGGAGGAGGTGTGGGCGCAGGTTTTGTAATTCCTGCGTTGGCAGGGGAAGGTGCCAAGCCGGGAGGGTGGGTTGTTGGGAGGCGTGGTCCTGACCAGGTAGTCATGAAGGGAACAGTCTTTGTGGAAGGCGGAAAGGGGTGGGGAGGGA
>NC_057718.1:39928430-39938069 GCF_004010195.1 Chiloscyllium plagiosum | reverse complement strand
TCTGTCCTTGTTACGGTTGGAGGGGGTGGGGTCTGAGGGTGGAGGTGCGGGATGTGGACGAGATGTGTTGAAGGGCATCTTCAACCACGTGGGAAGGGAAATTGCTATCTCTAAAAAAGGAAGCCATCTGGTGTGTTCTGTGGTGGAACTGGTCCTCCTGGGAGCAGATACGGTGGAGGCGGAGGAATTGGGAATGGAGGATGGCATTTTTGTAAGAGGTAGGGTGGGAAGAGGTGTAATCCAGGTAGCTGTGGGAGTCGGTGGGTTTGTAAAACATGTCGGTGTCAAGTCGGTCGTCATTAATGGAGATGGAGATGTCCAGGAAGGGGAGGGAGGTGTCAGAGATGGTCCAGGTAAATTTAAGGTCAGGGTGGAATGTATTGGTGAAGTTGATGAATTGTTCAACCTCCTCGTGGGAGCACGAGGTGGCGCCAGTCATCAATGTAGTGGAGGAAGAGGTGGGGAGTGGTGCCGGTGTAATTATGGAAGATCAACCGTTTTACGTAGCCAACAAAGAGACAGGCATAGCTGGGGCCCATACGGGTGCCCTTTGGTCTGGAGGAAGTGGGAGGATTTGAAGGAGAAATTGTTAAGGGTGAGGGCCAGTTCGGCCAAACAAATGAGAGTGTCGGTGGAAGGGTACTGTTGGGGACGTTGGGAGAGGAAGAAACGGAGGGCTTGGAGGCCCTGGTCATGACGGATGGAGGTGTAGAGGGATCGGATATCCATGGTGAAGATTAGGTGTTGGGGGAACGGAAGTCTTGGAGGAGATGGAGGGCATGGGTGGTGTCTCGAACATATGTGGGGACTTACTGGACTGGGGGGATAGGACAGCATCGAGGTAGGTAGAAATTAGTTCAGTTTGTCACAAGAGGGCCACAAAATGGCCAGCTTCATTCACTTGGTGCTCAATTCTTCCACCGCAGAAAACATCCTTTCCTCATCTGTCCTGTTAAAATCATTCCAGATTCAACCAAATTGTCTCTTATTTTTCATATCACCAGTGGGTACAAACTTAGTCTGTCCAACCCTTTCTCATAAGACAATTCATATAGTTTAGCTGCTATCCTAGTAAACTTTCTTTGAACTGCTTTCTTCCAACTCATTTACATCCTTTGTTAAATAAAAAGACTAATATTGTGTACAGTGCTCCAGACAATTTCTCATACAATGCTTGTTACTTTTATACTCAGTTCCCCTCAAAATAAAGAATAACATTGTATTAGCTTTTCTAATATCTTGCTGTACTTGAAAACTAACCTTTTGAGATCACTCGACATCTCAGAGCTTTGCAATCTCACCAATTTTCCAACATTATTTTCCCTTTGCCAGCTCTTTGCCCACTCAAGTTGTTTAGTAGATTTATTTAATATATTATCACTTGTACCTAGCTGCAGTGAAAAGTGAATAATGTCGCCACATTCCAATGCCATCTTGGATTACAGAATAAATCACTGAATAAATTGTATAAATGGTAAAATACTGAATAAACTGATATTAAATCAATATTACTAAAATTGAAACAGCTGCAAAAGTTCATCTTTCTCTCTCTGTTGACTTCACCCTAACTGTTCCTCCAGTCACTACCATCCAACATCAAACCTGGAGTACTGGCAAAGGGCTCCATTGTAGCTGCCACCAGCATCATCACTTGCACCACCTCCAAGCTGGAGATGGTCACACTGTGTGCGTGTCCCGCACTTCCTCCAATGCCAGACATCAACTGACGGGTCCTGGCTCCAAGTTGATCGATGGGGTCCTGGTTCATCTTCCAAAACCACCACCCGAGACAGAGCAGGGATGGTGGTAGATGGGGTCCGACATTAGGAGGAGGCCTCAGGAAACCCAAACAAAAGAAACAGTTATTGAGCTAGAATGACAACAATGAAGCCATGCAGATGCAGCAGAATCCACTGCATGAGCCAAGAACAGCTGGGCCCCACTCTCAGGAGCCAAATGCTGCCAATCCCTGCCGCCGGCATCTTGGAAGTCAATAATAATCAATATCCCTTTAGCTTCTCTTCTCTTATTTCCTATCTATGTTGTTGTCATCAGCAAGTGCAGCAACCATACCTTTATTCCCTTCATCTAGCTCATTTCTTTAAGATGACCCAGCACTGATATCTGTGGTACCCCAATTGTTATGTCTTGCCCACCAGAAAATGAACCATTTATATTAACTTTTGTTTCTTGTTAGCTAGTCAACCTTCTATCAATGCCAATCTGTTATCCCTGTACTATGAGCTTTTATTTTCTGCAATACCTTTGATATGGCACCTTATCAAATGCTATCTGGAAATCTAATTACAATACACCCACTGGTTGCACTTTATACTTTGAATAATACTTCCTCAAGGAACTACAATAAATTGGTTATACGTGCTTTCTCTTTTTAGAAAACCAAATTGACTCTATCTAATTACCGTGAACTGTCTGAGTGTCCCATTATATTTTTACTAATAGCTTTGAACATTTCCCTATAACAGGCATTAGCTAACTAGCTTGGGGTTACCTGCTAACTGTCTCCCTCCCTTTTTGAATTACATTTGCCATTTTCCATTCTAATAGACCATCTGCAGAATTGAGGGAATTTTGGAAAGTTAAAATTGGTGCATTAGCTATCCCAGTAAAAACATAATTTAAGACCTGAGGATAAAGTCCACCAGAACTGCAGCACTTCTAAGTCCTCAGCTCCAACAAGTTACTCAGTACCACCTCCCTGGTGACTGCAACTTTTCAGAGTTCCTCTCTCCCTTCTATTTCCTGATATGACCAGTGGTACATTTCATGTTAATTTCTAAAAATCACAAAATATACATTTTCAAGGTAATTAGTGAGTTAGTTTAAACTAGGTTAAAAATCATACAACACCAGGTTATAGTCCAATAGGTTTAATTGGAAGCACTAGCTCTCGGAGCGCTGCTCCTTCATCAGGTGGTTATGGAGTACACAATTGCAAGACACAGAATTTATAGCAAAAGTTTACAGTGTGATGTAACTGAAATTATACATTGAAAAATACCTTGATTGTTTATTAAGTCTCTCATCTGTTAGAATGGCCATGATAGTTTCACTTCTTTCATATGTAAATCACAAAACTTTTTAAAAAGTTAACTGTGACAATTAGTGTTAGCCCAGATAATGTGTTGAAGGTGTTAGCCCCCTGTGTGCTGTTGTCTGTGCCATAATGTTTAGACTGATTTTAATCTAAAAAATTAGTTAACAGTGTCGTACATGGATTCATGTAGTTTTTGAGCAAAGTACATTGTTTCTCTGCAAGTACAAATTCAATCCACAAATGTATATTTGTATGTGTGCATGTGTGTGCATGTGTGTGTGTGTCTGGGGTGAGGGGGTTGTGAGTGTCTTTTGCTATAAATTCTGTGTCTTACAATTGTGTACTCCACAACCACCTGATGAAGGAGCAGCACTCCGAAAGCTAGTGCTTCCAATTAAATCTGTTGGACTGATGTTGTGTGATTTTTAACTTTGTAACCCCAGTCCAACACCAGCATCTCCAAATCATAGTTTAAACTAATTCTTTTAGTGTTGTTGATAAAGTGTGGCTCTGGATAAAGCACAGCAGGTCAGGCAGCAGCTGAGGAGCAAGACAGTTGAAGTTTTGGGCATATTACGTCAAATGTCTTGTTCCTCAGATGCTGTCTGACCTGCTGTGTTTTTTCCAGCATCACCCTTTATCGATTCTGACTCTCCAGCATCAGCAGTTCTCACGATCTCCCTTTTAGTGCTGTTACAAATGATGCCAGGCTGACTGGTCAAACTAGTTTTCCACTCAGTTGTGAATTTCACTTACCACTGTTTAGCACCTTCATTGAAACATTTTTGGAAGACTTTTAAACTTAATTCCATTTCCACAGTATATAAATATACAACAAGGAATTGCAGGCATCATAATAAAGCAGAATTCCTGCTGTCTCTGCAGCTTTCAAACACAGGATCGGAATACGTGGCTATGCCCCTACTATTAAAAGATATTAAATATGAGAATTTAACAAATAAAAGTAAATAATTATTAATATAAAGTAAATGCTGAGAGTGAAATGTTATCTCAATTGTTGATAAAGGTAGAAAATAAAAGTTTGGAATTATAGGTTACTGCAGAGTGTAGCGGTGTACCTCCTGCCAAGTGTATTGAAGAATCAGCTGCATTTGTAGAAAAAACAACCAAGATAAGCAAAACATACACTGAGCTGGATGGATTCCATATGGTGTCCATTGAGTGCAAATGTAACCAACATTTACAATTGCACAGCACTAATAATTTCTAGAATATTTTTGCTCTTTCAAAATAATATATTGGGAAGAGTCTTTTAGGGGGCTTGAGCAACATGGTAGCTCAATAATTAGCCCTGCTGCCCCACAGTACTGGAGATCTGGGTTCAATTCCAGCCTCAGCTAACCATGTGGCATTTGCACATTCTCCCCATGCCTGCATGGGTTTCTCCAGGTGCTCTGTTTTCCTCTGACAGTCTAAAGATAGGTGGATTGGCTGTGCTAAATTGTCCTGCAGTGTCCAGGGATGTATAGGTTAGGTGGATTAGCCATGGGCAATGCAGAGTTATATGGTAGGGGTGGGATGCTCTTCAGAGAATCTGTGTGAGCTCAAAGGGCTGAATGGCCTGCTTCCACATTGTAAGAATCCTATGACATGGCATATGTATTGTGAGAAGTCATCATCAGGAGCATCCCATACCATCATTCTTGCTTTTGACAAGCAGTTTGATGAGTTTTTTCTTAAGCAGCGGCAAGTTTCACTTCAGGGAGACTGTAGTTTGTTAAATGCCATGCTGACAGGCCAACATGCCTCATTAATATTCAACTTCCTGTCTGAGCAAATGCTCAAAACAAGCAAGACGTTGAGGAATCTTGTCATGGGAATCAGAGTGGGTACCCAGTGAAGTGAGCTCGCTGCTTGCTCTGAGCCACCCTCACGTTAGACACTGAGAACCAAAGCCTCTATGGGCACCAGTCACGTGCACCCCACATCCCTGGGCATTGGCATCTGACACAAAACCTCATGGTACATCTCTGATCCACTTACAGGATGCTTCAGCACTTCAGTGCTGCACTTTGTGCTGCACCAGCAATTAACATTGTAATCCTGCTGGCAGGACACTGTCTGTTCAAGGACACACATCCAGCTCATTGACGGGGTGAGCTGTATCTCTGGGCTCTTTGCTCACTGTCATAGTGCACATTCACCCTGGGCCTACCTGGATGACCCCAGCATCCCTGCCTTGCATTGCCTTGCTTTTTGCCTGTTCACCCAGAGATACCACTCTCATAATACATTGAAAAGAAAACAAAGAACTGCAGATGCTGGAGGTCTGAAACAAAAACAGGAAATGCTGGCAAACCTCAGCAGGTATGGAGAGAAGTGAAGTTAATGTTTCGAGTCTGGTGACTGTAAATTCTGATGAAGACCAACATCCCTTGAGCCCACACCACCAGCTTCCCTGCATCGTTCCTGATATTTGCCTTGAATTGGTAGACAAAGGAAAATTGGTGCAGGCAGGGTCATGGGGATGCAACTGGATGGGGTGGTTCAGAGGCAGGACTTCTTGCTCCCCCAGAGTCAGCAGGGGACTTGAAACATTAACTCTGCTTTCTCCCCACAGATGCTGTCAGACCTGCTGAATTTCACCAGCAACTTCTGCTTTTGTTTCATATTAAGCCAGTTTTGCCACGCTGTTTAATGCAGACACAAAGGCAAGAAGCTTGTCCTGGTCTTCAACAGGCCTCAGTCAAGGGGATAGTTTTCACTCAAAGAGTCGTAGAGTCATAGAAATGTACAGCATGGAAACAGACCCTTCGGTCCAACATGTCCATGCCGACCAGATATCCCAACCCAATCTAGTCCCACCTGCCAGCACCCAGCCCATTTCTCTCCAAACCCTTCCTATTCATATACCCATCCAAATGTTGCAATTGTACCAGCCTCCACCACTTCCTCTACCATCTCATTCCATACACGTACCACCCTCTGTGTGAAAACGTTGCCCCTTAGGTCTCTTCTTTATCTTTCCCCACTCACATTAAAACTATGCCCTCTAGTTCTGGACTCCCTGACCTCAGGGAAAAGATTCTGTCTATTTATCCATACCCCTCATAATTTTGTAAACCTCTATAAGGTCACCCCTCAGCCTCCGACACTCCAGGGAAAACAGCCTCAGCCTATTCAGCCTCTCCCTATAGCTCAAATCCTGCAACCCTGGCAACATCTTTGTGAATCTTTTCTGAACCCTTTCAAGTTTCACAACATCCTTCCGAGAGGAAGGAGACCAGAATTGCAGGCAGTATTCCAAAAGTTGCCTAACCAATGTCCTGTACAGCCACAACATGATCTCCCAACTCCTGTACTCAATACTCTGACCAATAAAGGAAAGCATACCAAACGCCTTCTTCACTATCCTATCTACCTGCGATTCCACTTTCAAGGAGGTATGAACCTGCACTTCAAGATCTCTTTGTTCAGCAATACTCCCTAGGACCTTATCATTAAGTGAATAAGTCCTGCTAAGATTTACTTTCCCAAAATGCAGCACCTCGCATTTATCTGAATTAAACTCCATCAGCCACTTCTCAGCCCATTGGCCCATCTGATCAAGATCCTGTTGTAACCTGAGGTAACCTTCTTCACTGTCCACTATACCTCCAATTTTTGTGTCATCTGCAAACTTACTAACTATACCTCTTATGCTCACATCCAAATCATTTATATAAATGACAAAAAGTAGAGGACCCCCTGGCACAGTAAGTCAAGGCCAGCCTCTGACTGTAGTTCAGGGGCTTAGAGACAGTCAGTCAGCCTCTATAGATGGTCAGAGTTGAGACAGTGTTCACATAAGGGGGTGAGGAGCCAAATTTTAGGCAGCCCACCACCCGTCTTGATTCTTTCTCCTCTACTGGTAGCTGTTTTCCTCCTTGAATGAGAGATGACTGGGTATCACAGGAGATGAAAGTGGGTGGCACAGCTTATACAGATGGGGAAGTGACACAAGTGAGTCAGTAGGCAGCACAGGAGATATGCAGAGTTAATGTTGACAAGGGTCAGGTTGGTGACAGTGAGTGGGGTAAAATGGTGCAGAAAATAGTGAGATTGGGACAGCATGCAACTTGGTAGGTGGTGTGTACAAAGGCAGAGATAGAGTGAGTGTAGCTATCAGAGAGAAGGTGACACACTTATGCTGGCAGAGTGGAATAGGTCATTGTCTTTGTTCCGAACAGAACTGGGCAATTCGTCCAGACGACTGAGACTACTTTAACCCAGGTGAAAACCTCAGCTAGGTTGGTATGATCTGTTGTTGTGGCCTGCCTCTGAACTGCCCCATCCAGCTGCATCTCCATGACCCTGTCTGCAAAGCAGGACACCAACTTTCCTCTAGGAGAAAGTGAGGATTGCAGATGCTGGAGATCAGAGTCAAAAAGTGTAGTGCTGGAAAATCACAGCAGGTCAGGCAGCATCAGAGGAACAGGAGAAGCGACGTTCCGGGCATAAGCACTTCATCAGGAATGTCAGTTCACAGGTAAGATGAGTCTGGAATCCGACTTGAAGGACAGCATAGGGTCATCATAGGTAATTAATTAGGCTCATTTAATAAAACAAAGCGCGAAGGTTCACTCGGCCACATTGTGAAAAATCCTCAAAAGCATTCAACACAACTCACACTTAACCAAAAAGGTAAAAATCAGCTGTTTTAGCTTTGCCAATAGTTACCAGTTAATAAATTTTTAATTGTACTTGCATTTAACATCTAGACATTTTAATGAAGGCAACATTAACATTAGTGTGAGATATGTTTTAATTTGTAGCATAAATCTGATACTTATGAGAGAGCTCAAATTCAACTCTTCCATGCCTCCAATGCATTTCATCCAAACAGTGATGATTTCCTCTATTTGTATAACATTCTGAATGTTAGGTAAACACTCTTCTTGATTTCTTGTTCTTTTGTAAAACATTTGTCATTCCAGTTTCATATTTGTGCACTGCTGAGCTATATATTTCATATTTGAACTTTCTCCTTGCGTGGGGCACAACTTTATTTTCTTGACAATGTCTTCCTGTGCTTTCATATGCTTATCAGGAGAAATTCTTGATGTTATAATGCCTGAGAAGCTTTTCTTTTTTGACATTGGCCATTCAGCAGAACATTAGGAGGCTTTTGAGACAATTCAGGTTCAGATTCCAGCCCAAGGTCTGACAGCGAAGGAAGGGGTATTCATGACACAGTTAAAAACAGGTAGAAAGTCAAACTGGTAATTTGTGCAGCTCCCTACTCTTCCACAGTAGACAAACTAAATATGAGAAGATACAAAACAAACAAGCCAGAACATTTCTAAATACTTGGTTTAAAAGTTATTTTGGAGGGTCGGTGTGGACTTGTTGGGCCAAATGGCCTGTTTCCATACTGTAGGGAATCTAATCTTAATTAATTGCATTATTTACTTAAAGATGAGGGCCAATTCCATATATCCCATTTTAAGCTAATGTCCACAGACTCAGTGCTTAAAAACCAAAATTAATAGTGAAGAAAACAACAAAATCAAAAAAAGAATCTTTCTAAAAGGGAGCTGGTTGAGATTGCTTTTACACGTAAAAGATTGTGAATCCAATCAGAAGTGCCCAGAATGATACAGAACATGATCATTCTTTTTATAGATCATCTGTTAATAAATAAAGTAAATTATTAGTATGACCTTCCCCTTGCTAAGGTTTTTCTACACAGTTAACATGTTTAAACTGCCTGTCTTTAGCTTTTTATTTATATCAACATTTCTGGCAAAGACCTCAATGATCAGAAAAACTGATGGATAAAACTTTGAAACTTATATGCTGCGTGGAACTTCTAATGTGATACAGAACACTGAGAGCAGCTGCAACAACTTGTGTTTCTAGTATAAATATGAAGGTCAGTCTGATGTTGTTTCGTGGATACTGGAATAGAGTAGGCCACCCTTAGATTGTCTACATATTTGACATTGGGCTGTGTGCTGATTGTGGGCTGTGGATTCAGGAGCAAGAGATGGATTTGCCTGGAAACCTGCCAAATGGACTATAACATTCCATTTATGGAAGGATATATTGTTTATAAGTTCAAAAGTAATACATTGTGAAGACATAACATTAAATATAGAATTGTTTCAAAATTCTGAATATTTCATGTTTGTAGCATTCACTTTTATATTAATTTTAAGCCAAGAAACTCAATTAGACAACTTCTTACTCCGAGAAATGTCTGCAACTTGACCTTGGGGATTAGTATATAATGACAGGAATGGTCTCCTTAAATGGTTCATTGTATTGTCAGGGAGGAGAAAGTGAGGACTGCAGATGCTGGAGATCAGAGCTGAAAAATGTGTTGCTGGAAAAGTGCAGCAGGTCAGGCAGCATCCAAAGAGCAGGAGAACCAATGTTTCGGGCATAAGCCCTTCTTCAAGAATGAGGAAGGTGTGCCAAGCAGGCTAAGATAAAAGGTAGAGAGGAGGGACTTGGGGGAGGGGTGTTGGGAAAGCGATAGGTGGAAGTAGGTTAAGG
Organism: Chiloscyllium plagiosum; assembly: GCF_004010195.1. Taxonomy (NCBI): domain Eukaryota; kingdom Metazoa; phylum Chordata; class Chondrichthyes; order Orectolobiformes; family Hemiscylliidae; genus Chiloscyllium; species Chiloscyllium plagiosum. The sequence goes on along the minus strand of NC_057718.1, from coordinate 39,928,510 downwards.
TGAGGGTGATAGGTCGGAGAGGGGGTGGGGGCGGAGAGGTCGGGAAGATGATTGCAGGTCAAGAAGGCGGTGCTGAGTCC
>NC_057718.1:39912609-39927897 GCF_004010195.1 Chiloscyllium plagiosum | reverse complement strand
AGTCGCCCGAGATAGAAATGGAGAGGTCTAGGAAGGGGAGGGAGGAGTCTGAGATGGTCCAGGTAAATTTGAGGTCGGGATGGAAGGTGTTAGTAAAGTGGATGAACTGTTCAACCTCCTCATGGGAGCACGAGGTAGCGCCGATACAGTCATCGATGTAGCGGAGGAAAAGGTGGGGGGTGGTGCCAGTGTAGCTGCGGAAGATGGACTGTTCCAAATATCCAACGAAGAGGCAGGCATAGCTGGGGCCCATGCGGGTGCCCATGACATTGTATTGTCAGTCATGGTTTGGCTATTAATGATTCAATTCTCTTATTCATAATGCAACTCACAACTTAGAATAAATAAGGCTGCATACTGTTTCATTTCACAACATTCGTGTCAATACTTTGGGAAAATTAACATACCTCAGGTAAGTTTGAAGATAAGGCATGACGAGTTTTGCACAATTATTTCAATTATGACAAACTTTAATAGCCATTTTGGTAAGCATAATTTAATTCTTCACTTCAAAGGCAGAATTTTTCAGAATGTTTTGATGCAAATAATACAATGGAGTGAACATTGTTTATTCATCTCTGAAACCTGAATAGCAAAGTATTAGTTTCAGGCAGGAGAAGACCTTCGATTCATCCAGTCACTGTACTATATTGGCACAGTTATAATAAAAACAAATTGTTTTGTTGAGAAGAAGCTGTTTGGTACCTTCTTCAATACTATTAATGTTTCTAGATCCACCACTATGCCTGTAATCTGTTCACAGAGCCAATACCCTGTCTCTAAAATATGTTCCTCCTGCACTTCCAGATTTATGTTTGTCTTTGCTTTGAAAATATTACCTGTGAGAAACGAAGCTTACTGTTCAATAATTTCAGTCTGAGTCAAATTCTGAAGCAGTCTTTATTCATACGTTCTTGCAAGCCTGGGTGACCACAAAGTAGGCACACCGATCAGGAGGTTACATTACAATTAATACAGTTCAGCTGAGTCTCTCGGTACTCCCCTTATACTTCATATGTGATAGTTGTATTGCTCTGTGCAGCTGCTAATCTAATTGGCTTACCACATCTGTCTGTGGCCTGTTGTTAGCATGCCCCCCCCTTGATAGCTGAGTCTTATTACTTTTGCTGACACAACACTGGGTCTTATTTGGTTATCTTTTTCATATTAACTCCCTAAGTGCGTGACAATTGCAACTGTCATGTCAATATATCTATTTCTACCAGTCGACTACCTCCCATTTCGGTTAGTTATTTCTTGGTATTCACCCTCATGATTCCGCCTTGCGATTCCTGCAGAAGCAAGATGCAGCTACTTGTAGCTGTTTGTGCAAGCATGTCTAGCTTGACATATATCCCCCCCCATCATGATTCAACCTTGTGATTTTTGCAGAAACAACAACATTTGCAAGCGCCTCTCACATTACCCCTTTTTAAAAAAATAATTGTTGTTTTCTGCATTTCTCTCATATGTCGTCCCCAAATTTGCAAGCATCATCCCCAAGACTTCGTCCATCTTGGCCTCAAGGTCACTCATCCCCTCATTGTTCAAGGGGTAGAGTTCCTCTGCCTGATTACCCGTTTAGGGGCATCTGTTTTGCCAAGGCTGTCTCAATCAGCCGTTGGGTTAGTCCCCATACACAAGGTATGATACAACAGCCATTTGCTACCAGTACCCCTGCTACCACTATCAGGGAGGTGAGGATGGAGACTACCACTCCCTTCCATTTCCCAAACCATGATTCCAGCCATCCCGTGATGATGTGTCCACCCCTGAATTCTCAGCCAGTTTTCCGCCATGGTGGTCAATCCTCGCAAGGCACGAGTGATTGACCCATCAGGTGCTGTATTATTTGGAATAAAAGTACAGCATCTCCCTCCTAACATCATACATACACCCCCTTCTTCAGCTAAGATCATATCTAAGGCCATTCTACTTTCCCAGGCCATTCTACTGGTTGCATCAAGCTGTTCTGCTATGCCTTTGACTGCATCCTTAGTGTAATTGATGAATCTTTGCTGATTTTAGAAAATATAGTTTATTCAGTCCACATTCTTGTTGAACGTTACCCACCAGAATAGAGCCGATTCAAAACCTGCTGCAATCTGTACTCATCCAATACCCCTCTAGGAACTCCTATAGAGTCTAGATAAATCCTATCATCAAAAGAAGTGTCTAATAATGATCTTTTACTCCTCCCCCTTTTTATTGCTATCTTCTCCTTTTCAAATGCCAAGTTGAATGGGATTGTCAATTGTACAATTGCACAAATCCCTCTCCAATCTGGAAGTAGGGTGGGTCTCAATATTTTACCTCCCAATACCACCACAGATCCGCTCGGGGAACCTTCAGTGCTGAGTAGTTTCCTCCCTTTTCCATCTCATACTCAATTTCGGTACATGATTTCAGTTCCCCCAAATATCTGGACCGATTTGTTCCTCGCCTGTTTACACACGATGTGTGGTTTCTGACCACGGCAGAAAACATGGAGGGGCGTCTTTAAACCTTCCTTCTTTAAAGGAGGGAACATTAATAGAAGGGGCATACACTTTTTATTACTCCATGCAGTTTCATCCTGATACAGGGCTATCATGCATGTCATGCCCCTCCTGTTTTGCTTCCACCCGAGCGGAAAGGTGACTACTTGAACCATTGGTCTACCGGAGGCACATGCATAGCAATTGCTCTTATTCAGACTTCATACAGCATACTTTACCCATTCTACACAGGCATTTGCATCCCCGTATTCAGTTTCTATTTTGATGGTCTGTTTCAAGCCCTTCACCTCTATAATTTTTACCACCTTAGGGTCATTGGCAGGGATGAAAGGTTGTATCTTATATCCAGTTGTTCGGCCCGTTTTCCCTTTCCTATTCCTATGCTAATTTGAAAACAACAGTCCGAGAAATCCTTCCTGTTTGTTTTCATTTCTATCCCAAATGTTTCATTTAATTGTACCCGATAGGTGTTCCCCCCACCGAATCGCTTCGTGCCATGTGGTTTTCTTTATCTTTAGGTATATTGGGTTACACTTTTTATCGGGATAATCGAGAGTTGGTCGGAAGGGGGTCCGGTGTACTGTGACAAGACCATTATACCAAGTACCATCCCCATAGGACTTAAGATGTATCTCTGAGCTGCGGTACTGTCTCTGATTATCTACATCCCCACAATTTACTAAGCTGCATGCATCGGCGTCTATTACTTGCGGATTATCAGACTCAGGAACCGTTAATAACAAGTGTGGAGACGATGTTTGACAAAATCCCAATACTAAGAGAGCTAATATCATAACTCTAAGCATCCCCAGCATTCTACAGTAGTATTGAAGCGCTGAGAGACTTTACATCCAATCTATTAAAAAAAACATCCAGTGCTCACGTCGTCACAGTATAATCAGTCACTTAAAGTCTTTTTAGCCTGAGCTTCAGTGGTTCTTGCGTTGATTCGTTTGTCCAGACTTCTTTCTCAACCAGGGATTCCACTGGTCCCTTAATCCTGGTGTAGTGAGTCCATCCTTTCTCCGCCGTTCTTATCTCCGTTTTGGTAGTCAAAAGATCCTGGTATGGTCCCTCCCAATCCAGTTGCAATTTAGTTTCTGTCTATGACTTAATCAGGACCCAATCTCCCGACCAGATGGGATGAACGGTGAATATAAGGGGCGGAGTCTGTGCCAATAAACCCTGTTTCCTGAGGAAAGACAAAGAGGAGGTCAAGCCCAGTATACACTTCTTTAAGAACAAATCTTTAGTTTCTGGGATTGGCAGTTCCCCTTTTGTTCCCAAGTAGGGCAAGCTAAACAATATTTCATAAGGGGACAGCCCCAAATCTTTCCTTGGGGCCGTCCGCACTCGCAAGAGGGCTAAAGGTAAACACTTAGTCCAAGGGAGTCTGGTTTCTATTATTAATTTAGATAACTGCCTCTTGAGTGTCTGGTTCATTCTCTCAACCTTTCCTGATGAGGGTGGGTGCCAAGGGGTGTGGAACTCCCAGGAGATCCCTAACCCCTTCATCGTTCCCTGGAGTACCCTGGAGGTAAAGTGAGTTGCCTGATCCGAATTTATACACCCCACTATCCCATATCTGGGAACTATGTGTTCAAGTATTATCTTGGACACCCCACTTGCAGTGGCAGTGGCCAGAGGATACGCCTCCGCCCATCCAGATAAATGATCAACTATTACCAACATATCTCAGTCTTCCCACTCTGGGTAATTCGGTATAATCTACCTGGATGCTCTGGAATGGTCTTAGCCCAGGCTCTCTCCCTCCTGGGACTTGTTTCCTTAGCACCTTCTTGTTTACCTTCATGCATGTTATACATCCCACACATATCTGTTTGGCTATCGTATATATCCCTTTGCATCCATATTTCCTTAAGACTAAATCACACATTGCTTGCACTCCCCAATGACTCCCCTGATATAGGACAGCCATAATCTCTCGCATCATCATTTTATTCAACATCTCTCTCCCATCGGGTAACATCCAGTGCCCAACCACTGTCTTTGTTGCCCCTAAGACTTTTAGTTCCTTTTCCTCCTTTGCAGTAAACAATGGGGTACCCTGAGGATCCGGAATTACTGGTATTATGGAGTATATTGTGGCTCCTTATAGATTCAGGGCCGCTTCTTTAGCTACCTCATCGGCCAGTCTATTTCCTCTTACTTCCGGATAATTCCTCTTTTGATGTCCATTTATATGAACTATCGCTATTTCCCTCGGGAGTAACAGGGATTCTAGTATTCATTCTATCAATTCTTCATGTGCTAGTTTGTTTCCTCGACTATTTATTAGTCCTCTTTCTTGCCAAATTTTTCCGAAAGTGTTACCACTCCAAATGCATATTTGGAGTCTGTATACACCGTTCCTTCCTTGTTTTCTAAGGCTCTGAGAGCTCTTTCTAGGGCATGGAGTTCACAAGTTTGGGCTGACCAGCCATTAGGCAGTCTTTCAGCCTCAATAACGCTTCCCTCTATCCCGTCTACTACATATCCATTGTGCCTTTTACCCTCAATCATCCAGGAGGACCCGTCGATAAACAACTGAGCTCCCGCATGCAGCGAGATGTCCCTTAAGTCCATCCATACTTTTGCCTGATATTCAATAATATCGAGGCAGTCGTGTTCTGGATTACCAGGGGCCTCCCCGTCTCCATGCCACAGGAATGCAGCTGGATTTAAGCAACTGTCTGTGACTAACACAAGGTCATCCTTCTCTATTAAAATTGCCTCATATTTCAAGATCCTAGAGCCTGTGAGCCATTGTCCTGCTTTCTGATTTAATATGGTCCGTACCGATGTGGGGTGCTGACTATTAAGGCTCCCCCAAAAGTAAGTTTCTGACTTTCCTCTACCAATAAGGCTGTTGCTGCCACTGCCAGCACACACTCTGGCCAGTAATGTAGCTTTCCATTCTTTAATTAACAATGAATTAGTGCTGTCATGTTTTAAATTAGCTATGAATCAATATGACAGGTCACTGAGAATGTGTGAAGGAATCCAGCCAATTAATATTGATTCAGGCTAGTACAATTGATTTATTATAAATATTACTTATTAATTATATATTATATAAATAAAATAATCATTATCTGTAACTCAGGGTGGAAACGCAACAAGTGATTAAAACATTTTAAAAACTGTACTCTTCTGCTTTATCCTTCTTATTGCATCATTCTCTTCCCTTCTGTTGATCTCTTTGCCTTTATTTTCATTTTAATCTCATTTAACCAATTTATCAATTTATGCTTGTCTAACTTTAAAGCCTGTTCCTAACCATACATTTTGGAATCTTACTTGTAAATATATTTATGTATTATAAATTCATTTATTCAGTATTTAATATTTAAAATGCAAAATGCATACAGTTCCCAACTTTGAAATCCACTACATTTACCTGGTTTTAATCCCTTAATTTAAATCCAAAATTAGTTTTCTTAAGTAGTCCTGACCAGTCATTGCTCAATTACAATGCTATAGGTCATGAAATAACCAGAGCTACCTTAAAAGGATTTATCTATTCAAGTTAAAAAAAAACTTCTAATGCATGAATAATGGCCGAACCCAAGGTCACAGATATTAACCATAGGATTTTTTTGATTTAACTGAAACTTCAACTGTCATTGAGGGAAGGGACTTTCTGAATAAAGCTATGGTTGGCACATCAAAATCAACAATGAAACACATCAATCTTAAAATTAAGTGGAAACAAATGAGTCTGAAATACAAAAAAAAGGTTATGATGTTGTTTTCCTCCGTATTAAGCTGATTTGAAATCGAATAAGGTTGGCTATTATGTAAGGATAAAAGAGATTATTTAGAAACTGATAGTAAGGCAGTCATGACCTGTAAAAAGAAGAGGAGTTAATATTTTATTTCATAATCACTAGAAAATCCTTAGCTTTAAAAGAAATCATGTTAAATTCCCATAATAGAAATCAGATTCAAAACAGTCCTGGATCTCAAGCTCAAGGGAACAAAGCACAAACATTCAATCACCAACAAACAAATGTGCATTCAAACCGAATCACAAAGGGTTAAACTTTCTACTAGCTGTACAGCTCTTTTCTCTCTCTCGCACGCACACACACACACACACCATATCTCTCAAAAACTTTCTGAGCTTCCCGCAACAACTCCTCTCGAGGCTTCTCACTCCACCCCTCCATCTTTTGAATATTTTTCTGGATGTCTGGCCATAATTTAGTTACAAAGTGTACCCTCAGTAGCCCCTCAGCTACTAGCCCTTCCGACACGAAACATAATCTGATTCCTCCTGACTGAAAGGCTGTTTTCTGTTGACATATAAATTCAAATATTTACAAACCCAGTCTTCGTCCAACCCGTACTTTGGCCAGAAGACGGCGGGACGAAGAATGGATTCCTTAGTCCATACAAAGCAACAATATTTAATTATCTTTTTCCTATCTTTTTCCCTTGTACAAGTATTATTTTTCCAATTCCACAACATCCTGCCCAACGGATTTTCTGGAGGTATGTTGTCAGTGACCCCACCTCCATTTCCATTTCCTTTTTCCCTGGAGGCTTTTTCTTTACCCTCGGCACAGCCCATATTGAGTTCCTTCGTTAGTCCCTTATTAACTACTAGAACTCAATCCCAGCCACCAAGGCAGTACTTAAAAGTCAATTTTCTTACATTGGTCCAGGCACAGAGTTGCCTGGCTCAACATCTCCCTGTGCCTACCGTTCAAGTATTACCACTGAACTCTTTTCCCGTTCAGAATGACTCCCTGAGGATTCTGGACTGTCTACCGGGAGGAGCACCCACCGTCGAGAAACACAGGACCATTCTAAAAGGGAACAGGACGTGTCTTCCGAGCCGTCGACAGTGCCTACTCCGCCGGTGATGACAGGATCCTGGACGAGCCCCCAGTTGTGAGAAACGAAGCTCACTGTTCAATAATTTCAGTCTGAGTCAAATTCTGAAGTCAAATTCATACCCTTTTGCAAGCCCGGGTGACCACAAAGTAGGCACACCGATCAGGAGGTTCCATTACAATTAATGCAATTCAGTTGAGTCTCTCGGTACTCCCCTTTTACTTCATATCTGATAGTTGTATTGCTCTGTGCAGCTGCTAATCTAATTGTCTTACCACATCTGTCTGTGTGCAAACCCCCACACACCCCCCCACCCCCTTGATAGCTGAGTCTTATTACTTTTGCTGATGAAACATTGGGTCATATTTGGTTATCTTGTTCAAACTAATTCCCTATGTGCGTGACAATTGCAACTGTCATGTCAATACATCTGATTCTACCAGTCGACCACCTCCCTTTTCGGTTAGTTATTTCTTGGTATACACCCTCATGATTCCTCCTTGTGATTTCTGTAGAAGCAAGACGCAGCTACTTGTAGTTGTTTGTGCAAGCATATCTAGCTTAACATACAACACCGCGCCCCCCCCCTCCCCTCCCCCATGATTCAGCTTTGTGATTTTTGCAAAAACAACAACATTTGCAAGCACCTCTCACATTACCTCTTTTGGTGAAATTGTTGAGAGGATTTCTATGTGTATTGCGTCATCCTGACCAGGTTTCTGATCAGCATGGGTTCATAGTAAAAATGCAATGTTCCTATACATCATAAAGATAGTCAGTGTAGGAAATGATGCACTTACAGTGGTATTTTTGACTTTGAGCTCCCCATTGTTGGAAGTGAAGAGGTGTCTCATCATCCAATATTATTCTCAACCCCACACCTCTCAAGGAGAAAAGTTGAATGTTTCACAAATGTGCATCAGGAAAATAATTTTATTCAGAAGCTCTGTTTATGTTGCTTTTACAGTAATGTACAGGTAGATTACCTCAGATTCAGATGGGCAAAAACTAGACTTCTCCAAAGAATGGCATTTGCTTTTCCTTGCAACGCAATGAACCTTTATTCATTTGATCAGTTCATAAAGGTTAGTGGAGCTGCCAAGTTAAGTTCCGTGAGTTACTGAGTCATGGTAATGAATTTTGAAATCATATCCAAAGTCTGCAAACAAATGCAATTAATAGAAACACATAATGGTGACAAATTCATCCTAGGACATGGTTAATTTCATGGTATTCATGTGTGTTGTTGTTAAAATAAATGCTTGGAGCTACAGAAAGATCATGTTGCACTGAATATAAATTGTGTTTAACATTCTGAGACATTTTATGGCAGTTGCACTTATAGTGTCAGAATTCTGCAGAAAACTCAATGCAATCAAATGGAAACACAAAGCCCAGCAAAAGTTATTCTTTTTCCGAGGCAGTAGGAATTTCTGATTTGATTGGCTTGATAAGGCAGACAGGGCTTTGTGTATTTTGATGTTTTTAATTTGAATTAAAGTGCTCCAATTATTTTCCTGAAATCTGGAAATTCCTAAATATGGTTATGGTCTCAGTCCCAAGGTTGCCGGATTTGAAGTACTCCACCTTTAATATAAAGAGTTGTAATGTTACTTGTAAAGAAAATAGAGGGGTTTCTTGGAGATTTGGGGCCTAATTTTCCCATTTTTCCCAAGAATTGGCCTACCTGCTGGACTGAAGTCTCCACAGCAGAACAATTGACCTAGATAGTTTCTAATCAACATGTTCAGAGATGTTATTACACACCTCTATATATGAACACATGTCCCCTAGCTCAGAAGTACAAACATTACCACTGTGCCCCAAGAGCCCACAATAGTTGACCTATCTGTAATCTCTGGGCTGGGTGCAGGACTGATTGTGGCCAAACCTTGGAATGGAATTAGATGAGCTGCTTGATTAACTGTGACAGTAATCCTTGACTGACTCCACTAAGGACTGGAATCCTTTCACTTTCAGACAGTGCTATTTGCTTGAAGCACATATAGTGTGTTTGCTGCATATGCTGCTGACATATGCTATCGGTCTGACATTGACATAGCATTATGCTGTACAGCAATATGTCCACCTCCTTGACTGTTCAGTGCACTGCATCATTACAAGCTGCCTGCCTCTCCTTTGCACTAAAATGTAATGCAAGCCACAGAGGCTGGCAGCTTCCAAGCAAGCACAAAGTGAATGAACACTGAAAAATGAACCGAAAAGCTAATCCTGCATCCTGTGCAGTTGAATGAGGTGCATGTGTTTCTCTGTGTGTAAAGTGACCTGACAGGAACGTGCAAGTTGTGGGTGTCCCCAGACTCCAAAAAAAATGTTGGAGTGATGTGTGAATTGGACTGACAGCAGGCACGATCATTTGGTGAGACTGGAAGTTTGCTGTTGCCGACCTGCTTGGACGAGGGTGGAGGAGGACGATGTCATGGAGCATGCAGGGGCATTATGATGAAGACAGAGTTGGAGGAAGGACCTGAGAAGCAAGCGATGAGTTCTGCTGCCAGGTTACTGCTTGGAATTTCATGATGGAAATTGGCACTGTCTATTTTCACAGGGAAGGAGAGGGCTATTAATTAAAAGCATGTAAAAGGATGGTTGCTACTCATTATCAAGGTTCTGCACTTGCTGTTAAACCTTAAGAGAAAGATCAGATATTTATTTCTTTACTTAGAGGTTCTGATTTTCAGTTTTGCTGTGTTTTCTCACATTTCTTGTCATTGCTCATGCCAATCAAGGGACTAGACAATTCTACTCTAAGAACTGGTAGAAGTGAATGTCTTGCTTTATTGTCAATCAGCGTCATGTTCAAAAAACTTTATAGTTTAGACTTGTGAGGACCTCCTCAATTGAATTGTAGTGATGCAACAGGCAAAGCAATTGCTGTTTGACTGATACATCATTTTTGTAATTATTATAAATTATAAATGTTATGATGGGTATATCAGGGTTCTATTTTCTAAGCTTCAACAATTCTTCTTTTGATTTAACCATGATATAATTATAAAGCACTGAAGGAGGCTAGTTGGCCCATTTTATCATGCAAAATTATTAACCTGTTCATTTTGGCAGAAAGAATAAAAAAGCAATTTCATAGAATCCCTACAATATGGATGTAGGCCATTCTGCTCACCAATCCTCTGAAGATCATCTCACCCAGACCTACCCCATTCCTGTGACCTTGCATTTCCCATGGCTGATCCACCTAACCTGCTAAGCCTGGGTAATTTAGCACAGCCAATCCACCCAACCTGCCTATCTACGGACTGTGGCAGGAAACCAGAGCACCCAGAGGAAAGCTATGCAGACATGGGGAGTCTGTGCAAACACCACACAGATAATCGCGTGAGGGTTGAATTGAAGCCAAGTCCCTGGTGCTGTGAGTCAGCAGTGCTAACCACTGAGTCACTGTGCTTAATAGTGAGATGTTGCAGAGCTCTAGGGTGCAGAGAGATCGAGTTGTCCTAGTGCATTAATCGCTGTATGCAGGTAAAGCAAGTAATCAGGAAAGCGAATAGAATATTATGTTTTACTGTGAATGGAATTGTGTGTAACAGTAGGGAGGTTATGTTTCAGTTATGCAAGGCATTGGTGAGACCATTTTGCAGTATTGCATATAATACTGATCACTGTACTTACAGAAGGATATTAATGTGTTGGAAGCAGTTTTGAGAATATTTATTAGACTAATACTTGGAATGAGCAGATTGTCTTATGAGGAAAGGCTGGACAGGGTAGACATGTATTTTCTGGAACTTAGAAGAGTCAGAGCTGACTTAATTGAAACTTGAAGAGACTTGAGCAGGTAGATGATAAAAGGATGTTTCCTCTTTTACAAGTATCTAGAACTGGCACCAAAGTTTGAAAATTAGGGGTGCCCATTTAAAACAGAGATCAGGAGACATTGTTACTCTCAGAGGATTGTGAGTCTTTGGAATTCTGTTCCTCAAAAGGCAGTGGATGCAGAATCTGGGCAGAAATGGATAGATACTTGATGGGCAAGGGAATGAAAGATTATTGGGGATATACTGTACAGGGATACCGTTGAGGTTAAAATCAGATTAGCCATGATCTTATTGAGTGATGGAGCAGGCTGAAAGGGCTGAGTGCCCTACTCTTGTTCCTTGTTCATATGTCCATGTTAGCTCTTTAGATGAGTTTCAATTCCCTGCTCTATCTCCATAGTTCTAGAAATCTTTTACGAGGATCAATCATATTTCCTTTTGAAAGCTACAATTGAATCTGCTTCCACTACTTTTCAAGGAATGCATTTGTGGGATGTTAGCATATTCTTTCTTAAATAGTGCATCCAATGTGTGGTGCTTTTAGGATGGGATTTTGACCCAATGACAGTGAAGGAGGTCTTAATGCTCATGTTAAATTGTACCATTTGATTTATGTTACAGCTTATCATTTTTTCTTCCAAATTGCAGCCATTCACACTTCATTTGTTCAGTTTGTCCTGTCCTAAAATCTGTTACTATTTTCATCAGTGATTATTATTTTTCCAAGCATTGTAAGGTCCATGAATATTAAAATAAAGAAAAAATTCAAGATTTTAATTGCAGAATATTTCATAAACTAATGAACTACTTTCTGGAAGTCTTTTAAAGTAGGCAACTCTGCATTCATAAATGCTTTTGGCATGAAAACTTGAAGAGCACCAACTTGCTTTAATGCCTCTTCCCTTGCCTAACTGGAAATGCTACAATGGTCTAATTGAATATATCATTGCATAATTTTCAGTGAAAATAGCTGATTGCTTTCCATTTTGAATTGAAGGTCTGTCATTTCAGAAATAAAAACAAAAAAAAAACACTGGAAATACTCAGCAAGTCAGGTAACATCCTTGAAAAAAGAAACACTGCATCAGGTTAAGATGACCTTGCATTGATATGCTCGACATACGGTGTCTTACCTTCTATGAGGAGAGGGTCTTGGCCTTGACCACCCAAAATGGTTGACTGATTGTGTCCAAGCTCCTGGACTAATATCATAGGCAGTCCTTGACTTAATGTACCAGGAAACCTGACTGAAGGGCTAAGCACTACTCCGCTCGGACATGACTATTTGCTTGAAGAACATGAAGTGTATCTGCTGCATCAGTTGCGGGCATATGCTGCACGTGTAACATTGTTGTAGCAAGTCACCGTACAGCAACATGTCCAGCTGTTGACTGATGATTGCTGACAACCGTGAAAATTGCTAGGTTTAGTGTCTGCGCAAAAATAAAGGCAAAACAGGGCAAGGCAGAGATGCCATGAGCGGCAGGATGAGTGAACAGGGAGGGAGTGGGCAGGCCTGAGATATACTTTGGTTCAGTCCATTTACTGTGTACCTGTCCAAGCAGAAGCATTACAATAAGAGTTGCCAGGGTGCTTGCATGTGCAGCAATATGGTGTAGAATTTGGAGATGAGACATGGTAGCATGGAGAGGTGAACATGTGTTCAATATCAAGGCCCATGGATATGCGATGCATTCAGCCACTGCCCATAGCCTGTGCCCTGAGATGTTGGTACCAGGTGTCCAGAGGAGCAAGTTGAAGGTACCAGGTACCCTTGTCAACAGTAATTAGTGGCATCTACTTTCTATTCAGTGCGTGGGAGAACAAGAGCCTGTGTGTTATTGAGGTGGTTGCTTGAGGAACTTCAGCTCAGACTTAATGAGCTGATGTCAGAGCTTCAAACACTGCAACACATCAGGGAGAGGGACAGTTACCTGGATGCTGTGTTTCAGGATGCAGTCACACTCCTGAGATTAACTACCTCAAATGCACTTAGTGGCCAAGGACAGGAGGCTGTGACTAAGAGCGAGATGGTAGGGGGATCCAGGTGGTAATGCTGAATGAGCATCTGCTGTTGAGTTTGTCTAACAGGTTTGAGATTCTTGCACCTTGTGTGGATGAGAGCGGGGGGCTGTAGGGAGGATGAGCAAACTGACCTCAGCACCATGGTACTGGGAAGAGGAAAGAGAAACATAGTTGTAATCGGGGATAATATAGTCAGCGGAATAGACACTGGTCTCTGTGGTCAGGATCAAAAGTCCTAAAAGCTGTGTTGCCTGACTGGTGCCCAAGTTCAGGGTACCTCATCTAGGCTGCAGACAAACTTGGAGTGGAAGGGGAAAAATGTAGTTGTCATAGTTCTCATAGGTACCAGTGATATAGGAGAAAGAGGAAAGAGTTTCTGCTGAGGAATGTGAGCAGTTCGGGACTAACTTAAAAAGCAGAATCGACAAAAGTAATAATCTTTGGATTACTACCTGAGCAATGAGAAAATTGGTATAGGGCCAACAAGATTAAAAAAGTAAACATATGGTTCAAAGATTGATGTGGGAGAAAAAGGCCATGGGACCTTGGCACCAGTACTGGGGGAGATGGGAACTGTTCCAATGGGTCAGGCTCTACTGAATCATGCTGAGACTAGAGTCCTGGCAAATTGCATTACTAAGGCAGTTGATGTTTAGCTTTAGATTACTTACAGTGTGGAAACAGGCCCTTCGGCCACACCGACACTCCGAAGAGCAACCCACCCAGACCCATTCCCCTATACCTAACACTACAGGTAATTTAGCATGGCCAATTCACCTAACCTGCATATTTTTGGACTGTGAGAGGAAACTGGAGCACCCGGACGAAACCCATGCAGACACGGGGAGGATGTGCAAACTCCACACAGACAGTTGCCTGAGGCGGGAATTGAACCTGAGTCTCTCGTGCTGTGAGGCAGCAGTGCTAACCACTGTGCCACCGTGCTTGACAGTAAATAGTGGGGGAGAAGGGGTGTGTCAGGCATGGAAAATTATTGAAAATTGTAAAGGGGAGAGGGCTCATCAGAGGTTGTTAAAGTTTTCAGACCAAGTTATTTGACAGAGAGTATGAAATCTAACTTCAGGCACAGCACTTAAGGGGGCAGTCAATGCAGAACTGAAGGTGTACTTAAATGTGTGCAATATACGAAACAAGATAAATGAGCTTGTAGCACAGAGTAAAGTTGGTTGGTACAATGTTGTAGTCATCACAGAGACATAACTGTAAGGGAATCAGGGTTGGGAACTAAATATCCAAGGATACACATCCTTTCAAAAGGACATGCAGGTGGGCAGCTGGGACAAGGTTGCCTTTTAAAGAAGAAATGCTGCCTCACAGCGCCAGAGATCTGGGTTCAATTCCCACCTCAGGCGACTTATTGTGTGGAGTTTGCACATTCTCCCCGTGTCTGCGTGGGTTTCCTTTGGGTGCTCCGGTTTCCTCCTACAGTCCAAAAATGTGCAGGTTAGGTGAATTGGCCATGCTAAATTGCCCATAGTGTTAGGTGAAGGGGTAAATGTAGGGGAATGGGTCTGGGCGGGTTGCGCTTCGGCGGGTCAGTGTGGACTTGTTGGGCCGAAGGGCCTGTTTCCACACTGTAAGTAATCTAATCTAAATCAATAGCAAAAAGTGATATAGAGTTGGAAAGTATAGAATTTGTGCAGATAGAGTTAAGGAACTACAAAGGAAAGAAACCCTGATGGAAGTTGTATTCAGGCTTCCTAGCAGTTGTCAGGATATGGGATAGGAGAAAGTGAGGACTGCAGATGCTGGAGATCAGAGCTTAAAAATGTGATATAGAGAGAGAGAGAGGAACCGTATTGTTGAAGAGGAGAGTGTGAAACGGACTGGTAAGCTAGAGGAGATACATGTTAGGAAGGAAGATGTGTTGGATATTTTGAACAACTTGAGGATAGACAAGTCGCCCGGGCCTGATGGGATATATCCTAGGATTATGTGGGTAGCAAGAGAGGAAATTGCAGTACCGTTGGCAATGATCTTTTCATCTTCACTGTCAACGGGGGTGGTACCAGGGGACTGGAGAGGGCGAATGTTGTGCCCCTGTTCAAAAAAAGGAATAGGGATAACCCCGGGAATTACAGGCCAGTTAATCTTACTTCGGTGGT